>NC_069503.1:1133648694-1133786194 GCF_027579735.1 Bombina bombina
TTTAAAAAATATATGTAATTATTGCAGTTGTTAAATGTTTTTAGAAATAATGCCACTGTAAAATAACTGGTTAAACACATAGTCAAAGGGAGACATTTAAAATTAAACTTTCATGATTTAGGTAGAGCATGATATTTTAATAGACTTTTCTAGTTATTTATATTTTGAGAATTAGCATCAACTGTTACTGGTCCCATGTCAGCAAATCAAATTAGTTTTGAAAGGAACATGAAAGTCATAATTACATTTACATCATTCAGATAGAAATTGCACAAAAAATATAAATAAATAAACTTTCTATTCTTTTGGTATCTTTTGGTGTCCTTTGTTGAAGAGCATACCTAAGTGGGATGTGCACGTGCGTTTCTTGTACACCATATTGCAGCAGCTGTGTTGGCAGTATTGATAACTTGTCCTTTGTGTAAAATTTGTATGGTAATTTATTTCTATTTTTACAATACAGTAGTGAGTAGAGAAGAGATTGTGGATCATTCTAATTGCTTAGTAACTGGCACTGTGCCACAGAATTGTGTGAGTGTGTATGTGAGCAGAGTGTGTGTGGGTGTCAGTGAGCAGAGAATGTGTGCTTTATTCTCCAGGTAATCAATACATATCAGATGAGCTGGTGGTTTAGTGCAGTGTTTCTCAACAATGGTCCTCAAGTACCCCCAACAGGCCAGGTTTTCATTATAGCTGAATCAGTGCACAGGTGAAGTAATCAGCTGATCAGTAACTCAGTGGTTACTAACTTGCTCTCACGCATCACCTGATTATGTCACCTGTGCACTGGTTCAGCTATCATTTAAACCTGCCCTGTTGGGGGTACTTGCGGCCCTCTGTACATCTGTTTCTCCGGCGTATCATATCTAGTGCCTCACCAACCTCTGACCTCACTGCACGTCACTGCTACAGTGTCAGTACCAGTCCAGTTAGCAGAGAATGCTGAGGGGAAGGGAACGTTAAGCAGTATCGCAGCAAGATGGGACCCTGCACCTGATAATTGATAGATCCATACTAGCTACTAAGCTCCTGAGTGGAAAGTCTTCTTTTACAAGCTGGATGTCTACCATCCAGGCAAATTACTCTCCTGATAAGCTGTGGCTGTGGGGTATATTTAAATAGCCCTTACAGTACCTGCTATTACTTACACAAACATCTGTGGTTTGTTTGTATACCGCACAGTCAATTTATTACTGTAAACCAATCAGTACAAGAAAATTGACTGTGCAGTATACAAACAAACCACAAATATATTATATAGCCTTCCTCCATAAAAAAAATAAAAAAAATACAGGCACTTTGCATTTAACTAATGCTGCAGACACTTTTTTTTTCTTTTTTGTTGTATCTCTTAATTAGTTATTAAAAATAAACCCTGTCCCTGCACTGGTTGTTTTATTTATTACCCTCCCTTCTCTACCAACCTCCCTCTCTTTCTCCCTTCTCTCCCTTCCTCCTCTCCCTCCCTTCTCTCCCTCCCTTCTCTCCCTCCCTCCCTCCCTTCTCTCTCTCTCCCTCCCTTCTCTGTCTCCCTCCCTTCCCTCCCTCCCTCTTCTCTCTCCCTCCCTTCTCTCCCTCCCTCTCTTCTCTCTCTCCCTCCCTCCCTCCTCTCCCTCCCTCCCTTCTCTCTCTCCGTCCCTCCCTCCCTCTCTTCTCTCTCTCCCTCCCTCCTCTCTCTCCCTCCCTTCTCTCCCTCCCTCCCTTCTCTCCCTCCCTCTCTTCTCTCTCTCCCTCCCTCCCTTCTGTCCCTCTCTCCCTTCTCTCCCTCCCTCTCTTCTCTCTCTCCCTCCCTCCCTCCTCTCTCTCCCTCCATTCTCTAACTCCCTTCTCTCCCTCCCTTCCTTCCTTCCTTCCTTCCTTCCTTATCTCCCTCCCTCCCTTATCTCCATTACCTTCCTTATCCCCATTCCCTTCCTTATCCCCATTCCCTTCCTTATCTCCCTCCCTTCCTTATCTCCCTCCCTTCCTTATCTCCCCTTATATTTACTTTGGAATTGTTATGAATAAAATAAAAAAATTATTATTGTACACCTTGACCAAAAAATATGAAGGCGAAAAAAGGCTTAAAGCCTGTGTGTGCTGGGGGGGGGGGGGGGGGGGGGGGCAGCAGAATCTTGAGTGCCTAGGGCATCACAAAACCTAAATATGCCACTGAGTAACTAACTCTTCCATTTTTGCTTTTATTCTTATCTGAGTGCTTGGAGTGAGTACTGGACTTCCTCTATGTGTTGTGTTCATTAATTTTGTAATTTTTCCTTTGGGCCTTGCACCCAGACTTCTCTGGGGTTAACTGCCTGGGACTCTGGGAACAGTGCATTTTCCTGAGAAAGGGATAGCACCCAGGGCTGTGCATGTTGCAGGGTCATGGGAAGTGTACCCAGTTCAGTCTGAATAGTGCAGTCCCCTTCCGTGTTTTGGATATTTCTAGGGAGATTACATAAGTCTGTGCACCCATGACTTGATCCCAGTTTGTTTGATTGAGAGTTTGCATTGTTTGGCTGTATTAGTGACCAATGTTTGGGAGAGATCTTGATGTAGTACCTGGGCTTGTCCCATTTGGCCAGATGCGGTAACTAACTCTTCCAGTTTTGCTTTTAATCTTAGCTGAGTGCAAGTGAGTGTTAGACTTCCTCTATGTGTTGTATGCATGTATATATATATATATATATATATATATATATATATACTGTATGTATATATATCTATATATATGCATTGGAGCCCTTTGCAGTCAAGTAGCTCAAAACATGAAAAATACCTATCCACTTTTTTGCACCATTGACTTCTATGGGGGAATACTTTAACACGCACGCGATATTCTAACTTCGGCTTTTTGTGCACACTGGGTTATGCGCATGCAAAAACGTTTTACTTTCAACTTGTAATACGCACGCTACCTGACGCGCGCAAAAAGCTTACTTCTAGCGGAGTTAAATGCCGCTCCACTTGTAATCTGGCCCACAATGATTTCAGATGTGCTGGTATTGGAATTTTGCAATAAAAAAAAGTTATGTGCTACAATTTGCATTGCAAATAACTTATATTGGCAACTGGAATATACATTGCAACTCTAACCTAACCAGTTATTTTTTTGAAAGTTAGCACCATGGACAGCACTATTCAGCTCTGTGCACAGAGGTTTTCCAGGTGCGTGAGGCTGACACGGCGGCAATCTGACAGCGTATTAAAGGGACAGCAAATTATATTTTAGTCAGCACTAGATATAAAAAAAAGTGTGTAGTGCAATTCTGTCACTGCTATAAAAAACAGTATAATTACCAGTACAGTATAGATTCTAGAATTCTCTTTAACAGTTGCAATGTGTATAATTTACCTAAACTTGTGCAGAATACACGCTCCAAACAAACCCCTCATCAGTTCTACACAAATGTATTTTATACCCTCACACCACGCATCACCTTAAATTCCAGATTTCAACAGCACATAAATGTGTCATTATTGAAAGTGAAACATTATTGCAATACACGTTCAATATTTATTTTGCTGTAAAATACATCTGAAATTTGTACTTGTTCCACTTTCTCCCAGGGGGGCTTGGGTTAATTCTTTTAACTAATTTTCTGTCAGAGAGAATATCCCCTTTCTTCTTCACTTTGGGCTAGATTACAAGTGAAACAATAAATATTTACGCTCCACTTGTAACACCAGCGCAAGATAATGTACACTGGCATTACAAGTAAATTGCAATGTGAATGCAAGCTCACGTTTACAGTGAGCTCACGCACTTCCATAAGCTCCTATGGGAGCCTTGTTCTGATCCCATCAGAGACGGTATAAGATCATCGCGCAGTGTAGGGGGTAATTAGTGCAGCGATGGGCAGCATTTTTAAATATACTGTATATGTATATAAATATATATCTATGTGTTAATATGTGTATATACATCTGTTACCACATAAACAGTATAAACACATATTAACACATAAATATATATGTATATAAGCATATTAATTTACTGGGAACACACAGTCCCCATAGACCGCAATGTAAAGACACTTTTCAGTGCCGTTTTTTTTTCTAACACCCCACTCCCACCAACTTTAAAGTCCCAAAACTGCCTAGTGCAGTTTTCTTTTAATAAAAAACTATAATGCCCTCTATTTTGAGGGCATTTGGGGAACTTTTAGAAAATGAACCAGAGATCTAGGGGTCGATCCGATAAAAATCGTCGCCCGCAAAAGCCGGCGACGCCAATAATTGCGCGGATTTGGTATCCTATATACGGCGTAAGCTAGAAGTTACGCGCGTAGATTTCTGGCGTCGCCCGTAGTTTTTTGGCCCATAGACTGACATACAAAACACGCGCAATTTGCTATCCAATATACGGCGTAAGGACTTACGCGCGCAGATTTTACAAAATCTACTCCATTCTCAGCTTGCCACAAATTGAAGGCGCAGGTACCCTTGCACTGACTTAGAAACCAACGTAACTCTCAGAAGGCCTAACAAATGCATGCCTAACAATATACATAGCAGCAGCTTGTTCACAAATAGTTAACCTCTTAAAAGCATTTATTATTCCTGCCCCTGCAAGTGTGTCAAACCAATCACAAACAGCACAACCTCTCACCTGCAGACTTAAAACACCTGCAAATGCACACCCTCATTAGCCACCATGTTTCCCTTGCAGTATATTGCATTTAGAGTCAGACAGCGTCGTGGGGCACAAGGGGTGCTTGAACCCCTACAAGCCCCTGTTTTGGATGGTATCCCTGCTGCTGAGGTCCCTGGTCATGGTGCTGTAGCTGTCCCTGCTCCAGCTGCTGCTGCTGCCCTCCCTGCTCCTCCTGCTGTTGTCCCTGTTCCTGGTGCTCCCCATGCTGCTGTTGCTGCAGCTGCCCATAGGCCAGCAGGGCCTATAAGACGAAGGCATCAGCAGAGGGGAAGAGCACCAAGGGTACACAGGGTTAGGGTCACCCTGTTTGGGATGACAGAAGTGGAGGTCAGGGAAAAATATCGCTTGACATCTGCAAGCCTCATTAACCTATATGAGGTGTTGAAGGATGAAATTGACCCTCAAGCGTATAGGAACCGAGCTCTGACTGGTATGCAGAAGCTGTTGTGTGTTGTACACTTCCTGGCAACTGGCTCATACCAGTCAACAGAGGGGCTTGTGTCTGGCCTAGCGCAGTCTACCTTCTCCAGGATTCTAGGGGAGGTTCTGACTGCTCTAGATAACCAGACACAACGATACATTCATTTCCCCCACACCCCCCAGGAATGGAACCGTCTTAAACAAGGCTTCTATCGACTGGGGGGTATTCCTAATGTCATGGGGGCAATTGATTGCACACATGTGCGTATTGTGGCCCCACATGAGGAGACAATCCTCTATATTAACAGGAAAGGGTTTCACTCATTGAATTGCCAGATGGTCTGCGATACCAATCTGAAATTCTTACATGTGTATGCAGGCTTCCCAGGGAGTGCACATGATTCCTACATCCTGCGCCAGACCTCCTTATTCAATATGTTTGAAAATGGAACACTTTCGGGAGGATGGCTGCTTGGTGAGTACCTTCATTCTGTCTGTATATTTCTAATAAAGGGACACTAAACACATATTGTCATCTCATGTGTCAGATAGAGAATACAATGTTAAACAGCATTACAATTCACTTCTCTTATATCATTTTATTCATTCTTTAAATATATTTATTTTAAAAAATATAATTCACATATATGAGCCAATCATATGAGGCTTCTATGTGCAGCCACCAATCAGCAGCTATTGAGCATATCTAATATGCTTGTCATCAAGAGTTATCTATAGAATGGAGAAAATGATCTAATCGAAGTTAATTATCAAGCTGCTAACAATTGCAGGTTCTTATTAAATGGACAGTCTAGTATAAATTGCACTTCCATTATTCAGATAGGCCTTTTAATTTTAATTAACTATCCTGATTACTTCCATTAATGTTTTTATTAAATCTATCTTTTATATGTGATTCATGTTGTGTCCCTTTAAAGCACATGATGTACCTGTAGTAATCCAAACACATATGTTACATGACAGGTGACGCAGGGTACGGCTGCAGACCATGGCTATTAACCCCCTTGGTGCACCCCATTACGGAGCCACAACTCAGGTACCAGGAGGCACACATAAGAACAAGGAATGTCATTGAAAGGAGCTTTGGCCTATTAAAAACCAGGTTCAGGTGTCTGGATGTTACAGGCGGAGCACTACAGTATAACCCCAACAAAGTGTGTTCCATTGTCAATGCTTGCTGTATTCTACACAACATTGCTGTGGACACA
The DNA here is from genome assembly GCF_027579735.1 of Bombina bombina. Classification (NCBI taxonomy): domain Eukaryota; kingdom Metazoa; phylum Chordata; class Amphibia; order Anura; family Bombinatoridae; genus Bombina; species Bombina bombina. Next base: position 1,133,654,980 of record NC_069503.1, read on the forward strand.
CGTTTGTTGGGGGACATTGACCCAGAGCAGCAGCAGCAGCTGGTTCCTGTACTTGAGGATGTGGACAGGGGGACACTGAGGGGGAATGAAGTGAGGGATTATGTCATCCGGGAATACTTCACCTGTAAGTTACTTATTCATAAGTACAGTAAACCATAACATTCACATGTATTATGATGTTTGACAGTACCTCACCAACCATTGCATGTGTATATATCATGTCTTGCAGAATGTAAAAGTTTGGATTTCCACTGCATGTAAGTGAAACTACTACATCCCAACCCCCTTCCCTTAAAGGGACACTATACCCAAACATATTGTTTCATGATTAAGGATAGAGAAGATAATTTTTAAAAACCTTATAATTTAAATCAATTACCTATTTTCATTATTTATTTAGATATACTTTAATGAAGACATAGAAATGCACACAGTGAAGAAATCGCAGGAGGCATCTATATACAGCTACTAATCATCAGCTACCAAGCATATCTCGATATGGTTTTCAGCAAAGAATATCAATAGAATGAAGCAACATAAATAATAGAATGAAATTATAATTTCTTTTTGGAATTATCTTCTCCTTCAAAATCATGAAGTAAAAATATTTGCTTTCATGTCCCTTTAACAACCCTAATTACTGTATATTTATAATTTGTTTCATTCATGTTTAGTTCACTATCATTAAGAATGAGGATAATGGATATTTATACCTTATGTTCACACCTTCTTTAAATACATTATTAGTTATATATACCAACGTGTCAATTTATATTGGATGTGAGAAACCTTGATGTACATCTTAGAAGTTAATATTACTATATGTACCGTTGAGACACAACCATGTGATGTTGTTTATTGAGCATGAATATGTCATAAACATTATAATAATACCTTTTTGGTCCATTTCAACACAGGTATTATTATATGTTTTACCAATATTACTGTACTAAAACACAACTCACATGGATGTGGATGACAATTAGATAGTAAATAACAGAGGACAAGATTTTCAATGAAATTGAATAATATTTTTTTTTTTTTAGGCCTCTTAGATGAGGGGCCTGGTGTGGGTCTTCTGCCTCTCCTGGGTTGTGTGGATCCAGTAGGAGTGCTGGTCACAGAGGAGTTACTTGATGCCATGTCCTGCTGTTGGGTGAAATGCTCCACCAAAGCCCCCAACAGTTGGTTCTGTTCCCTCCATCTTTGGTCACTCTGGATTTGCATGTCCGATATTACACGCAGCATTTGGTTTTGATTTTGGACCATAGCTGATACAGATGCTGCCATGTCCCTTTGCAGCTCATTCGACCTCTGTTGCAAACGGTGTTGGCTTCTATGGAACCTGTGTTGTTCCCTCTGCATTTTTTGACACGTTTCCGTTAGAGTCTCACAGGTCAATGTTTGCCTCCTCTGTAGTGAGATATATTCATCACCCATGGCAGAATTCAATTGATCCATGGGCTCTTCAGCAGCAGGGACAATAGGCACTGTTTCAATTACGTGTTCCTCAGCTGGAGGTGCAGGAACAACAACCTCAGTTGGAGGTGCCGGAACAACAACCTCAGTTGGAGGTGCCGGAACAACAACCTCAGTTGGAGGTGCCGGAACAACAACCTCAGTTGGAGGTGCCAGAACAACAACCTCAGTTGGAGGTGCCGGAACAACAACCTCAGTTGGAGGTGCCAGAACAACAACCTCAGTTGGAGGTGCCAGAACAACAACCTCAGTTGGAGGTGCCGGAACAACAACCTCAGTTGGAGGTGAAGGAACTAAAACAGCAGCTGGAGGTGCAGGAACAACAACTTCAGTTGGAGGTGCCGGAACAAAAACAGCAGCTGGAGGTGCAGGAACAACAACTTCAGTTGGAGGAGCCGGAACAAAAACAGCAGCTGGACGTGCAGGAACAGATATCTCAGCTGGAGGTGCAGCCACAGGAATATGAGCTGGAGGTGCAGGGCGATGGATTACAGTTGGTGGAGCCCTTCCAACTGAAGATGATGGTCCAGATGTCGGGATGGACCGATAGTCCCAATGGCCGCTGGTGTGCATCCACTCAGCCTGCTGGTATACTCCTGTAGTGCCATGATATTCTTGGGGGGGGGGTAAATACATCTACCCTTCGGGGCTGGCGGGGCTCCCCCTCCAAGCCAAAGGAATATTCCTTGTGCCAGGGCTCCTGCCAGGTATCCTCCTCTAATGCAGGTGGCATGATATGTGGATTTTCTATTGACGCAGTCCAAGCCATGTCATGCCTGGCATACTCCTGCTGTCTTATCTGTACCGGTGGTTGAGGTGGACATATATTTTGAACCGGTGTTGGGGGATTCATGGGCGTAGGCACCCTGGTGACTGGAGGTTCTGTGGAGGAGTCAAATGATGAGAGGGATTAGTACAGTCACATATCTATCCATGTGGGCATACAATTTACATGCTAGGGCCTATCCACATTCTCATGTCAAACTCTATAACATGCATGTGCACATTGAGATTTGTGATATGAGGGTTTGTAATATGCTAATTATACATGTATGTGTTTCATACAATAGTTCTGTGTACATGTCAGTGATGGAGAAAATGTGTTCTTTAAGTGACACTATGGTTGTGATGACTATGGTGTCCATTTACTGAAAGGTCTACATGTGGCTTGTGGCCTGTGTTACTCTGAGACATGTTAGTATTTCACTATTCTACCTCATATCATGATTTTCAATGTGTTAAGTAGCATTAAATGGACATGCAAACCATATTTATTATTTCATGATTCAGCTAGCCAAGCATGGAATTTTAAAAAACTTGTAATTTACTTCCAGTAGCTAATATGCTTCATTATCTTGATATTCTTAGCTGAAATGCATTTCTAGATAGGCTCAGAAGCTGATGATTGGTGGCTGTACATCAATGCCTCGTGTGATTGCCTCACCCATGTGCATTGATATTTAATAAACTAAGATTTTCAAAATAATAATTAAAAATAGATAATGGAAGTAAATTTTGATGTTGTTTAAAACTGTATTCTCTATCTGAATAATGAAATAAATTCTTTGTGTTTCATGTCCCTTTAATGTTAAATCTCATTGTATATTTAGTTGTTAGTAATCAAAATACCATGATCCTCATTGTGTACATGAATGTGTGACAATATAGGATGTTATAACTCAAATACATATTATACTAGTGTGTGGGATGTTACTCACCAGCATGCTGTGCTGATGTTGCAGTCCCTGAGTCACGAGCCCCTGGAAGTCCACGGACTGCTGTGAGGCTCAGGGACCTACGAATGAGCTCCTGCCACTCATTGTATTCGGCCTCATAGTGAGGCCCACCTCCTGTTGCCCTCTGGGAGATTGCTTCCTGGCCCATCCTCTCCTTGACTCTCCTCTTGCAATCATTCCACCTCTTCTTTAGGCCGTCCACATTCCTCCTCTGTTGGGACACACCATTGACGGCCTCCACCACCTTCTGCCAAGCATCTTTACGCCTCCGGGCAACTCCTTTGCCCTTCTCTTGTCCAAAGAGGGCATTATGGTTCTCCAGGACAGCCTGGACTAGAGCAAGGTTTTCGGCAAAACTGAAATTGGGACACCTCATACGCTCCTCGTCCTGGGCTGCCTGGCTCCCTCCCTGGGATGTCCCTGGTGTGGGTTCCTCCCTATCCTCTCCCTCCTCCCCCCTTCTATCCCCATGTGCACCCTCTATCCCTCTTCTCAGTGTGCCTGGCCTTTGGGCAACCCCACTCCCATCCTCCCTTCTGGCTCTCCCTCTCCCCACTCCGCTCACTCCCTGACGGGGACCCTGCTGCTCCTCCTGTACATAATCCTCTCCCTGCGACTCCCCTTCCCTCCTCCCCCCAGCCCTATCTCTCCCTGACATCCTCACACTACACACACTCACACACTCACACTCACTCCCACTTCAATCACACACAATCACAACCAGACACTCAGCCTTTCAAACTGTAAAAGATAAATAAAAAGTGTTGGGTGTTATAAAAAAAAAGTGTTGTGTATTTTGTATATGTGTGTATGCAAAATGTGTGCAATATGAAAAAAAGTGTAAGTAAATGTACTGGCTTAACAATCCAACAATCCGACCTAACTAACTTGATGAAATGCTCCTTTCTCACTACTCTTACCACTAATCTCTATACTCGCTGTAGTGTGCTGTAGCTCCAAGAACCAACCAAACACACTAAAGAAATGGCGGCTGCGCAGGTGTTTAAGTATGATTTTTGAATCTCGTCATTACGTGGCGCATCTCTTAGAACTGGCGTTATTTTTTACGAGTCGTAGGCTAATTTGCATAAAACTACACTTTATTGAGACTTTACGTGAACAAAAAACAGGCGCAAGTACTTGCGACGACTAAAAGGTGTATTTGCGCACATTTTGCCTGCTCGTCGGTTTTTCTCACTTACGCCAGTTTAGCATCTGACGGCAGTGAATATTGGATAGCTCGAGTTGCGAGCTGAAACTGCGGGCGACGCGGGTTACCTCGCTTGCGCCGAAAACTACGATCTATATCGGATCGCGCCCCTAATCTCTGGTTAATTTTCTGAGTGCTAGCTCTTGGTAGCAATAACCAGCCACTTGTATTGGCCGGTTAATTATTGCGCCCACACAAACAGGATAATTTAGCGCTCCACTTGTAATCTACCCAAAATCTGTACTTATTTGCTTTTTAAAGGTGGATTATCAGTTTTACATCAACAACCTGATACGAAAAAACATTCTTTGCAATATGTTTGAGGCGTGAGTATTATTATGTTTATATAAATATATATTTATATGTAGCTATTAGATGGATACTGTAGAAAGGAATTTATGTCTGTTTGTTTAAATAGCTGTTAAATAAATTGTTAGTAAGTAACTAAGCTGAATCAGTGCTAAACCACCGTAAGAGAAGTTAGGAAGCCAGGCTACCCAGCCTCTTTCCTTAAAGGGACAGTCTAGTCAAATTTAAACTTTCATGATTCAGATAGAGCAGAAATTTAAAGCAACTTTTTAATTTACTCCTATTATCAATTTTGCTTTGTTCTCTTGGTATCATTATTTGAAAAAGCAAGAATATAAGCTTAGGCGCCGGCCCATTTTTGGTTCAGCACCTGGGTAGCACTTTCTGATTGGCGTCTAAATGTAGCCACCAATAAGCAAGCGCTACACAGGTGCTGAACCAAAAATGGACCGGCTCCTAACCTTACATTCAAATAAAGATATCAAGAGAATGAAGAAAAATTGATAATAGGAGAAAATTAGAATGTTGCTTAAAGTGCAATAAAACAGGTTGAGATCTGTGCATATCCTAAAAGGACTAATTCATTTAAAATAGTTTGCATTAAAAAAAATTGCTTAAAAATTGCTGGCAAGTATTTTAAAATAATTTAAAAAAATTAACAAACTGAATTACATAGCTAAGCTGCCTGGAGCAGCTAGCTCCACCCCTCTTATCAGTGTTTAGACACAGGCATTTTATTTCAACTAAGTTCACAACCTCTAGGCAAGCTCCAGCAGATAATCTCTATTCACTTTTGCATTCTACCAAAAGAACAATAAACATAGATACAGCCATTAAAGGAATTGTGTGGGGGGAGTTAGAGCTTTACAATTCAGAAACTAAAAAGAAAGGGTTAATGGCGAGGCATGAAAGTTTAATTTTGACTAGACTATTCCTTTAACTGCATATGTGCAAACAGAGTTCATGCTGTATCTGCATATTGGTTTGTGATTGGTTAGCAAGGCTTCTTTTGTTCCAGGGGACAGGGAAATAAGTGAAAAGAAAAAAATAATATAATATGGTCATTTGACAAAATACAACTGCAGTTTTCATTGCAAAATTCTTCTCAGATATAAAGGTACATTTTGGGCTAGATTATAAGTGAGGCGCAAACTGTTTTGCGCTAGCGTAATCATTTTTTTGCGAGTGGAGCCAAATCCTTGGAGCTTCAATCCTTACTGCAATCTCAGAGCTGTGGTTAACTATTTTCCAAATAAAAAAAGTTGCACAAAACACTTCAAAAATGCATTACAAAGTACACTTACACTCATATTAACACTGTCTAATAAAAATACATTACACAGTACAGTTACACTCATATTAACACTGTCTAATAAAAATACATTACACAGTACAGTTACACTCATAATAACACTGTCTAATAAATATACATTACACAGTACAGTTACACACATAATAACACTGTCTAATAAATATACATTACACAGTACAGTTACACTCATAATAACACTGTCTAATAAATATACATTACACAGTACAGTTACATAAATAATAACACTATCTAATAAATATACATTACACAGTACAGTTACACTCATAATAACACCGTCTAATAAATATACATTACACAGTACAGTTACACTCATAATAACACTATCTAATAAATGTACATTACACAGTACAGTTACACTCATAATAACACTATCTAATAAATATTTATTACTCAGTACAGTTACACACATAATAACACTGTCTAATAAATATACATTACACAGTACAGTTACACACATAATAACACCGTCTAATAAATATACATTACACAGTACAGTTACACACATAATAACACCATCTAATAAATATACATTACACAGTACAGTTACACTCATAATAACACTATCTAATAAATATACATTACACAGTACAGTTACACTTATAATAACACTGTCTAATAAATATACATTACACAGTACAGTTACACTCATAATAACACTGTCTGATAAATATACATTACATAGTACAGTTACACTAATAATAACACTGTCTAATAAATATACATTACACAGTACAGTTACACTCATAATAACACTGTCTAATAAATATACATTACACAGTACAGTTACACACATAACACTGTCTAATAAATATACATTACACAGTACAGTTACACTTATAATAACACTGTCTAATAAATATACATTACACAGTACACTTACACTCATATTAACACCATCTAATAAATATACATTACACAGTACAGTTACACACATAATAACACCATCTAATAAATATACATTACACAGTACAGTTACACTCATAATAACACTGTCTAATAAATATACATTACACAGTACACTTACACTCATATTAACACTGTCTAATAAAAATACATTACACAGTACAGTTACACTCATAATAACACTGTCTAATAAATATAAATTACACAGTACACTTACACTCATATTAACACTGTCTAATAAATATACATTACACAGTACAGTAACACTCATAATAACACTGTCTAATAAATATACATTACACAGTACAGTTACACTCATAATAACACTGTCTAATAAATATACATTACACAGTACAGTTACAATCATAATAACACTGTCTAATAAATATACATTACACAGTACAGTTACACACATAATAACACAATCTAATAAATATGCATTACAAAGTACACTTACACTCATATTAACACTGTCTAATAAAAATACATTACACAGTACAGTTACACTCATAATAACACTGTCTAATAAATATACATAACACAGTACAGTTACACTTATAATAACACAATCTAATAAATATACATTACACAGTACAGTTACACTCATAATAACACTGTCTAATAAATATACATTACACAGTACAGTTACACTCATATTAACACTGTCTAATAAATGTACATTACACAGTACAGTTACACTCATAATAACATTGTCTAATAAATGTACATTACACAGTACAGTTACACACATAATAACACTATCTAATAAATATACATTACACAGTACAGTTACACTCATAATAACACTGTCTAATAAATATACATTACACAGTACAGTTACACTCATAATAACATTGTCTAATAAATGTACATTACACAGTACAGTTACACTCATAATAACATTGTCTAATAAATGTACATTACACAGTACAGTTACACTCATAATAACACTGTCTGATAAATATACGTTACACAGTACAGTTATACTCATAACACTGTATAATAAATATACCTTACACAGTACAGTTACACACATAATAACACTGTATAATAAATATACATTACACAGTACAGTTACACTTATAATAACACTGTCTAATAAATATACATTACATAGTACAGTTACACACATAATAACACTATCTAATAAATATACATTACTCAGTACAGTTACACACATAATAACACTATCTAATAAATATACAGTACAGTTACACACATAATAACACTGTCTAATAAATATACATTACACAGTACATTTACACACATAATAACACTGTCTAATAAATATACATTACACAGTACAGTTACACTTATAATAACACTGTCTAATAAATATACATTACTCAGTACAGTTACACACATAATAACACTAATAAATATACATTACACAGTACAGTTACACTCATAACACTATCTAATAAATATACATTACTCAGTACAGTTACACACATAATAACACTGTCTAATAAATATACATTACATAGTACAGTTACACTCATAATAACACTGTCTAATAAATATACATTACACAGTACAGTTACACTCATAATAACACTGTCTAATAAATATACATTGCACAGTACAGTTACACACACAATAACACTATCTAATAAATATACATTACATAGTACAGTTACACTCATAATAACACTATCTAATAAATATACATTACACAGTACAGTTACACTTATAATAACACTGTCTAATAAATATACATTACACAGTACAGTTACACTCATAATAACACTATCTAATAAATATACATTACACAGTACAGTTACACTTATAATAACACTGTCTAATAAATATACATTACACAGTACAGTTACACTCATATTAACACTTTCTAATAAAAATAATTTAAAAAAATATTGCACAAAAAAGTTATAAGGGCTCAAAGATATGAGGTCTCAGGTGTAAGAAAAAAAAGGCTGCAAAGAACTTTTACATAGAGATACCTACATATGCATTGCTAAAGATGTATTTGTATGTATATAGATATGTGTATATATGTATTAATGTATTTATGTGTATATATGTATTTACAGTCATATATACACATATAAAAACATTAATATTTATGTACACATATATAGACATACTGTATATATATATATATATATATATATATATATATATATATATATATATATACAGTATGTCTATATATGTGTACATAAATATTAATGTTTTTATATGTGTATATATGACTGTAAATACATATATACACATAAATACATTAATACATATATACACATATAAAAACATTAATATTTATGTACACATATATAGACATACTGTATATATATATATATATATATATATATATATATATATATATATATATATAGATATATTTATTTTAACTTTTTTATTGTGAATTTTTGTTTTTAATATGATCTGGCAATTTGCTGCTTTTTAACCAGTTAACAACATTGACTGCAGAGCCTGCTTTATTACTACAGCTCTCAGTAATTATTGTTTTGTCACTAGCTGGTGCCCTTGTGCAAAAAAAGGAAAAGCTAGTGCCTTTTTTATGCAGGAACCTCTCCTGGTCTGTATAATAAACAATGCTTTATTACTACAGCTCTCAGTAAGTATTGTGTTGTCACTAGCTGGTGCCATTGTGCAAAAAAGGAAATGCTAGTGCCTTTTGTATGCAGGAACCTCTCCTGGTCTGTATAATAAACGATGCTTTATTACTACAGCTCTCAGTAAGTATTGTGTTGTCACTAGCTGGTGCCATTGTGCAAAAAAGGAAATGCTAGTGCCTTTTGTATGCAGGAACCTCTCCTGGTCTGTATAATAAATGATGCTTTATTAATACAGCTCTCAGTAAGTATTGTGTTGTCACTAGCTGGTGCCATTGTGCAAAAAAGGAAATGCTAGTGCCTTTTGTATGCAGGAACCTCTCCTGGTCTGTATAATAAATGATGCTTTATTAATACAGCTCTCAGTAAGTATTGTGTTGTCACTAGCTGGTGCCCTTGTGCAAAAAAGTAAATGCTAGTGCCTTTTTTATGCAGGAACCTCTTCTGGTCTGTATAATAAACAATGTACTTTCCCTCCTGTAAAACAGTCAGTGCGGAGTACACCATAGTTGCCAACATTTCAAAAAAATTTCCAGGGACACTTTGCAGCAGAGCAAGCAAGCGGGTTACTGGAGTATTGACGACCTACTGTTCAACTGCTCCGCCCACTCAGTTCTGCAATCAAAACACACCCATTTGATAGTAATAGTATAATTTAGACTTATCCATAGTTTATTATACATAGGCTTACCAGAAGTCCCACTTTTACTGGGATTGTCCCTGTTTAGAGGCGCTGTCCCAGTGTCCCACCCAGTTGTTCATTCTGTCCCAGTAGGGTTGCCACCTCTGGGTTTCAAATCATGTATACGAGTTTAAGACCGCCTGAAACCCGGATACATTATTCAAAATGACTGGACTGTGACTCTCCAGCATAGTTGGATGCTGGTACTTTGTTACATACAGGCCTGCTTAGCTTAGAGTCTGTGTCCTTCAAATTTTACATTTAGTAATACAGGCTGAGTGAGCAGCATAGGGTTTTTTAATTTTGTAGGGCTACTTGGTTTATTTTTCTAAGAATTTAACACCCCCCATTTGACCCCTGGGGAGTATGAACAGGAGGAGTATGAACAGGAAGTGCAGAGAGGCAGGATTTTTGGCGTGGATCTTGCTTTTCTTCATACAAGATAGCATTTTGGCTGTAATCTTCCTGCGTTATGGTATAGAGTAGCGTCGTAAAAACAGCTTTAGCAGGTATGTGTTTCTCTTTTACTTATTTCATTCAATGTTGCATTTATGCCTTATAAGTATTTGGCTCTGTTCCTTAATTAGACACATAAAACACATATTACACTGCAGATATTAAATTGTGTGATGTATACGCTTTTCACTATTTTATGAAATTGATAATTATGCTTGATGTTTGGCATTATTTAGAATCTGAGATTTAGATGAATTATTTATTTGCTCATGTTGTGTATGGGTTGCCATGACAACGTAATGGTGCCTTTTTCACTAGGGGGTGGTGTTATGGTCTATTTAAACTGTATGATTCACTCGGTTGACTGAGGAAGGGTAGAGTATCCACAAAACATTACGCATATTAAAGCTACTACTTTAAAAGGACCGGTAATAGCCACGCCCCCTTGACCACACCCCTGGCCACACCCCTACGGGCACCACACCAGGTGGTCCCAGTTTCACCTCTAAAAATTATGGTAAGCCTAATTATACAGATTACAGTACCAAGCTCTTACACCTACCCAGTCTCTGGAACACATTCTGGGCATATGGTTATTTTTACAACACAGCATCAAAATTAGAAAGACAAATAATATGTGAATCCATTCAATAATAATAATATTCCATTAGGAATTAATTATATTTAAATAATACACTATATCTATTTATCATCTATCTATCTGTATATATGTGTGTGTATATACAAACAACAAATGTTGTGCAAAAGTGATTTTCAGGGACATTTCCAGGGACAAAAAAAATCCAGGGACATACAACAAAATCCAGGGACTGTCCCTGGAAATCAGGGACTGTTGGCAACTATGAGTACACTCCTATGTCACCCAAGATATAAGGTGAGATCTACTGGGTCCAGACACTTCTGAGTATCTTAGTTATGTGCACTGAAAACTAAAGAGACCAAAACTGTGCTGATTTTGTTTCTATGTATGTGGATTAGATAGACTGATTGATTTAAGGTCAGTACTTCACTCTGTCATCCTACAGTTGTTTTCCTTCAATAAATACACTTTTTTTTTTTTACTGCAGTTTCCCATGCTTTTGGGTTTTATAACACCTCACTTTTTATTGTCTTTCTGTAATATGATGATCTATCTGTCATTTATTAAAAAGCATAGTTTTTATATTTTTAGTATTAAAAATTATTTTATATGATATATTATTATTAGTGGTTTTCATATTAAATCCACAAGTGAGCTGTGATATCTCTCAGTGAATGTATGGGGGCAGGGAGTCTTGCATCTTGCCTGGTATATTGTGGCATTTAGCTGGCATTCATGTGAGTAGGGGAACTGATTGGCAAATTTAATATGGTATATGATGAGTGGCATAAATGAGGGAAGGGAGTCATGTGGCAGAAAACTGTAATAAGTGGTTGTAAAAGGCCCTTAATCTCAATCAAATGTAGTGTATTACTGGCACACAGTAAGTAGGAGCAGGGGGCACTCCATCTTGCCAAGTACAACTGGCATATAATATTAATAAAACATTTTATTCAACTATTATATATTTAACTCATGTAAAAGTCACGTGGAAGTGTGTATATCTGAGTGTGTGTGTGCTTGTCTGTATATATTTGTGGATTAGCGAGCCTCTTAGTGTGTATTCCTGTGGGTGCTTGTGTATGTGTGAGTGATGATGTATGTGGCTTCTTGTCTGTGCTTTTTGGGTGCCTGTTTGTGTGCATGTGGTGCCTGGTTTTGTGTATGTTGGTTCCTATGTGTATATGGTATCTGATGGTGCTTGCGTGTCTGTGCGTGTCTGTCTGTGTGAGTCTTCTTGTATATCGGAGTGTATATTTCTGCGTGTGATTCTGTATGTGTCTGTTTTTGTGTGTGTCACTGTGTGTATTTGAATAGAACTTTTCAGCACTTACAGGCTTAATGTTGCACGCCACCTAAGGACCACTGCCTAGGTCCCAAGTTCACAAATCAAAGAAGAAGCAGGCAGGTGACAGCAAATATTATTGCCATTTATTGAGGAGGTAAAAGAGGCAACGTTTCGGGATTAGTCTCCCTTATTCATGCCAACTGTGTCACTGTGTGTGTCTGTATGTGCCTCTGTATGTCCTAGTGTGTTTCTGTGTGTATGTGAATCTATGTTTGTGAGTGTGTTTCTATGTATGTGTGGGGGCCCTGATTAATGGTTTTGTAAGGGGCTGTACAAGGATGTCAGTAGTATGTTAGGACTGTACATGGATGTCAGCAGTTTTGTGGAAATGTACATGATGTCAGCAGTATGCTAGGGCTATACATTGATGTTAGAAAAAATAAATATATATTTTTTTTTTCCATTGAAATTCTGTTTTTATAGCCTTATTTCTATCATTTCTTAGGTGCTTTACTTCCCTTGTAATTTAACTATTAGATATAGAATTTCATAGTGGGCAGGGTTTTAGTACTTGGGCCACTGAATTGTACTCGCCCCCTGGTTCCAAAATTGCCAGTCATCCCCTGCATTTTTATGCATTAGTTGCATTAGGGAGTTTCTGGTTTTAACATGTGTTCAGATTGTTTGGAAGCCTTGTTTGTGTGCTTGCAAGTATTTCATCCTGCCTGGGTCAGAATTCAGTCTACACCAAAATCGCTATTATTTAAAAAGATAGATAACGCCTTTATTACCCATTCCCCAGCTTTGCACAATTAACTTTGTTATATTAATATACTTTATAACCGTTTAATCTCTAAATTTCTGACTGTTTAAGCCACTACAGACAGCCTCTTATCACATGCTTTTTTATTAGCTTTTTTACAACAAGAGACTGCTAATTTATGTGTGTCATATAGATAACATTGTGCTCTCTCCTGTGGGGTTGTGCAGGACACAGCACTAACTGGCTAAAATGCAAGTCAATAGATAATAAATAAATAGCCCTGAGATAAGGGGATTGTCTGCAGAGGCTTAAATACAAGATATTAGATACTATTCTAATCGTCATTGTGTAACCGGCTAATTTAATCGTAAATTTAAGTTACCTCTATTAGGTTCATATATGTGCTTCTCAGGCCTATCATAGCCACTGCCTCACTAGCCTCTGAGCTCACTGCACGTCACTGATATATATATATATATATATATATATATATATGCATTAGAGCCTTTTGCCATTAAGTAGATAAAACATGATAAAGCATATTTATGCAATATTCATATTTAATAAAGATTTTAACTATGTATTAACTGTAAATATTTGACATTTACAAATGTGAATATGTGATGGTGTGAGCGATCTCGGCTGTAAGGGTTTTTCCCACTTTTTTTCTCCATTGATCTTTACGGGGGAATACATGCATGCGCATGCTGAAAATGAAGTTAGGTTTATCACGCTATTCGGGTAAATGCTAGCGCAAACTAAGCTTTTTTGGAACTTGTAATACGAATGCAACTCAACAAGCTCAAAAATGAAAATTTTAGCAGAGTTTTCGGTTGCATTAATTGTTTTTAAAACTGCACCAATTGTAATCTTGCTCTTTGTGTTTAACGTCCCTTTAAAGGCTTCTGTTATATAATCATCTTTTTAATTGCTATCGGGTGCAATTGTTACAGCAAAAAATAACGTCCTTTATTCCGTGAAATCACTACCTCCTTAACCCAAGCACGTCCTACTCTTTTATACTTGTTTTCTGTTGTTTGACTTTTATTACACTTACTGACAAATTCTCTAAGAAATCTCACCAGTACGATTCAGTCCTTGGTGGAATTCTTTATAGGCAGTTTTTATGTTGAGAACAGTGTGTTTTACAAAGGGGCATTTCCTGCATTTCACTGTGTGTTGCACCTGTGAGGTTGTATTCTGCTGAGCTCCCACTAGGGACTCAATATGGCCACTGACCCAGGAGGTAGCGCAGAAAGCTGGGAAGGAGAAACAAAGAAAGACTGCGGTTTATAGACATGCACAGACGAAAAAGACCGCTGCTCCATAACTTGTCCGCCTGCTCTGAGGTCCCGGACAGAAATCAACCCTATTGAATACGATCGGGTTGATTGACACCCTCTGCTAGCGGACAATCTGCAGGGGTGGTATTGCACCAGCATTTCACAAGAACTGCTGGTGCAATGATAAATGTCAACAGCATATGCTGTCGGCATTTATCGATGTGCGGCGGACATGATACGCTACTTTGTATCATGTCCGCTCACACATTGATAAATATGCCCCTTAGTGTCTGACCGGCTGTACCTAACATCAGTCATGTCATGAGTAATACTATGGCAGGATTGGTCAGGGGACAAAATGTGGTAAGACCCCCTTTACATCATTAAAAACAAATGAGCTTATTAACTGAACAGAATAACTCCTTAAAGGGACAGTCAACTCAAATTGTTTTTATTGCTTAAAACAATTGATAATTCCTTTATTACCCATTCCCCAGTTTTGCACAGAAAACACAGTTATATTAATATACTTTTTACCTCTGTTATTACCTTTTTTCTAAGCATCTTCTGACTGCCCCCTGATCACATGACTTTATCTATTGTCTTGCATTTAAGCCAATTAGTGCTGTGGTGTTCCACGGGCATCAGCACAATGTTATCTATATGGTTCACATGAACTAGCTTCCCCTGATGTGAAAAGCAAATACAAAAGCATGTGACCATGGGGCTGTCTTTAAGGACTTTGAAACAGACAGAAGTAGAGGTTTAAAGGTTATAATGTATATTAATATAACAATGTTGGTTGTGCAAAGCTGGGGAATGGGTAGTGAAGGCGCTATCTACTGTATCTTTTTAAGCAATAATTTTTTTTGTGTGTTGACTGTCCCTTTAAAATGATTGTCTATTAAGGCCTCCTAGGAACCCTCTATGTATAACTGATGTCCATCTCTTGAGAGTCACTAACTTGATTTATTTTTTTAAGAAACCGAAATGTATTATATTTATAACTTTAAAATCTCTACCTTGGAGATTCTGTGATTCTAACACTGTGATGTAGAGAGCGATCCCACCCAGGTACGCTTATGAGAGGGGGAAAATGAATGCATGTGCAAACCTCCATTCTCTGCTCTAGGCAGGGTTTCCATTACCTTTTTACTGAGCATGCGTGAAACATAAACATGCATGGAGTCATTACTTCCAATTCCATGGTTGTTCATGTGTAAAAGAAGACAGAGCGTGAGAGATAAGGACGCCAATTGGGGCAAGATCCAATTGGCTAGAGCCTGCAAGGTCATAAAAAAAAAAATTTCACCCAATGTGGAGGGCAGAGGAATGGCCCAATTATGTACAGACAAGAAAGGTAAATAAATAAAAGAACATTACACTTGTTACAAAATCAAAGAATGAAAGAGCACTTTATTTAGTTGTGCGGTGTTAACATTCTCGAGCAAAAGACTGAAGTTGACAATCACTTTAACCCATTCTTGCACCTGTTTCTTGGCACCAAAAGGCATGAACGAATCAATTTTGTCAACCAATCATTTGTTTTTTGTCCATTTTGACCAATAATATATTTGAATGTTTGTATATCAAGCAACTCGACAAACCAACCCGAATGCACATCTCTAGCAGTTTCAGTTTGGCCTCTGAAGAAAAAGTAAAAATCTATGAAAATTAATATTTGTCATGGACTGAGCAAGGCAAAGAAGAAAAAAAAAGCAGGAAACATCAGCTTCTGAGCTGCTGAATGTTACTGGGGATGTACAAAGCGAGCAAACAGCAAATAAAGCTGAATTACAGAATTTTTATTTTATTTTTTTTTTAGATTTTAATTTTTTTTTATTGAACAAAGCACAGAACCAGTGTTTATTCGTTCTCCTCGCTGCGCAGTCTGGCGTTGGGGTTTGTGACTTTGATGGCTAGTTGAGCTGCTCTTTCCACAATAGTTTTGCGTTTTTTAGAGGAGACATTGTGAGCGATTTCTGCACAGAAAGACTTGTTGCTCATCATGAGAACCTCAAGCTCTTTTACATTGTGCACCAAGAACTTCCTGAACCCTGAAGGCAGCATGTGTTTGGTTTTCTTGTTGCTACCATAACCAATGTTGGGCATCAGAATCTGTCCCTTGAATCGCCTACGGACTCTGTTGTCGATACCTCTGGGCTTACGCCAGTTACGCTTAATCTTGACATAGCGATCTGACTGGTGACGGATGAACTTCTTTGTCCTCTTTTTAACGATCTTAGGTTTGATGAGAGGCCGAAGTGCAGGCATGGTACCGGTAAGATGTGTCTGCCTACTTCGCAGACAGCCCGGGGAAGAGAGAGAGGAAAGCGGAGGCGGAAGAGCTATACAGCAGGCGCTGAATTACAGAATTTAACGTTGTTTTAAAAATACATGTCTACAACAGACAGTAAACAGAAAAGAAATTTAGAGTTTGAAAAGAGAAGGAAGACTTTCAGGCCCATTTATCAAGCTCCGTACGGAGCTTGAAGGGCCGTGTTTCTGGCGAGTCTTCAGACTCGCCAGAAACACAACTTACTAAGCAGCGGTCTAAGACCGCTGCTCTATAACCCTATCCGCCTGCTCTGAGCAGGCGGACAGGAATTGCCGGAAATCAACCCGATCGAATACGATCATTTTGATTGACACCTCCCTGCTGGCGGCCGATTGGCCACGAGTCAGCAGGGGGGTGGCGTTGCACCAGCAGCTCTTGTGAGCTGCTGGTGCAATGTTAAATGCGGAGAGCGTATTGCTCTCCGCATTTAGCGAGGTCTTGCGGACCTGATCCGCAGTGTCGGATCAGGTCCGCAAGACCTTTGATAAATTGGGGCCTTTATGTGAGGTCAAAAAAGAAAATGAATCCTGCTCTAGTGAATCTGAGCAAATAAGTAAACTTTGCAGGCATGTGCAGGTGCTGCATTCAGAGAGTGTAAACATGGATGCTGAGTATGCTGATTCCACTCCCAGGGGAGAGAGGTCTGCAGATTTCCCAGGAGCTAAGGCTGGTCACAAAAAGCCATTACAAGATTGCATGGAGCTGCAGTGGTCCCCAGTAAATATGTTGCCAGGGTAGTATCATTTGTACCTTCTGTTTTTAAAGTGCCCCAAGTTTTTAAAATGCAAATCCTGATGTTTCCTTTTCTGAGCAACCTTCAACTTCTAGACATGAAGCTGGATGAAGCCTAAAGTTTTTTTTCTATTTTACCTATGAAAAATACTTTAAAGAGGAGGAATTAGATTAACCTATTCTGGTAATTTTAATGGGGACAGAGTATGTGGGCACTGGAATTTTATCTAGATATTGTTTATGCTCTCCTACAAACTCCATATTCAGATCATTATGATATCAGCCTTAAGACTCTGGGGCTGATTCATCAAGCTCCATATGGATCTGTATGCAGCTGTTTCCGCGCGAGCCTTCGCCGGAAACAGGAGTTAAGAAGCTGCGGTCTTAAGTCTGCTGCTCCTTAACTCCTCCCCCACCTCTGAGGTGGCGAACAGCAATCTGCCCAATTGCATACGATCGGGTTGATTGACACTCCCTGCTAGCGGTCGATTGGCCGCAAATGTGCAAGGGGTGGCACTGCACTAGTGAAATGCTTGTGCAATGATAAATGCCGACAGTGTATGCTGTCAGCATTTATCGATGTGCGGCTGACATGATCCACAGCGGATCATGTCCAACCGCATATTGATAATTCGGCCCCTCTGTCTCATCTGGAGACTTTCTGTAGGTTTTTTCATCTTCTTTATCTTTAATGGAATTTTTAATATTCCTGATGTGTTCCGGAAATGATTAATCTTTAACTTCTGTGGCTTCACATTTTTTGTTGTACCACCAGTCTAATCCGATTTAAAATGACAGGGGATTAAGAACATTTCTCTGGGTATCGGGGGGGGGGGGGCAATGTGGAATAGACCCTATTGAGGGCTAAGTGCAAATGGATATACTTATTGGACTTAGTCCATCCAAAAGGGTTAAATGAGCAAAATAATTATTATTGCTTCTTATAAACCAAGACAGGTACACTATACAGTTTGCTAAATACACATAGTATATATTATTTTTTTATTTAATTATCTCCTTTTCTAATTGATGGAATATTTCACAGCATCACTTTTTCTTTCCCTATTAACATATTAGTTAATATTTTTCATCTATAAGATCACTTAGACCAATTCAGTCGCCTACACGCTTTATCACACACGCATCCTTTATTATAATATAGCATATTTCCAGTAAACTGTATTGTCCCTCACGACATCAATAGTTGTTTAATACTCACATTTATTTTCACTTTTTCTATAAACTATGCACACCGAAATGGATTTTTAACACATAATAGGAGATTGCTGCACTAACTAACCTAATCTATTTATTATCGATATGAGCGAAATCATCGTTGTGACTTAAATCGATACTAAGTTTAATTCTGTTGCATCACAATAAAATGGGATTGCTACATTTTAAATATGTCAAGAACAGGCAATAATAAAGGTTGCTAGGATACCATTTGTTACATCCCTCTAGCGTGCCTCCTCGTTACTAGTTTACAATATGGGTATTAGATGACTGACAAGCCTATTGACCTATAAGAAAGCACTTAGACCCCACTTCACTGAGAAGACAAAAGAAGACGCCACAATAGTGCAGAATCAATGATATCATAGAGAGCCCCCACTCCAATCCGTTGTACTTACAGGATGTAAGGCACTTGATAAGTGCTACAAAGGCCTTCGGAGGTCTTATAGTCGCTCAACAGACTATTCCTCGTACTCTCCAGACTCCTCCGTGATGTATTTGCAGCTTATGCCCTATCACAGGTACAAATAGAGTAAGTGATAAACCTGTTCATACCAAACAGTATATTTAGGAAGACAGTCACAGAAGTTATAACAACTTCAGCTCAGGGTGACTATACGACTGCTATATATAATTAGATTCCGTGGAAAGTCTAATATAATTAAAAACAATGATAAAACACAACGTTTCACGGTCTTACAATGACCGTTTCATCAATTCGTTGTAAGACCGTGCCTTACATCCTGTAAGTACAACGGATTGGAGTGGGGGCTCTCTATGATATCATTGATTTTGCTCTATTGTGGCACCTTCTTTTGTCTTCTTTTTGATACTGCAGAACTTTACACCAACTAATTTCCTGAAGAAGTAGCAGGCCATGGATTCGTTATCCATCTGGTGCAGAGGACACAACCATCACTCCCTGGTGCAGGGGACACAACCATCACTCCCTGGTGCAGAGGACACATTCATCACTCCCTGGTGCAGGGGACACAACCATCACTCCCTGGTGCAGAGGACACATTCATCACTCCCTAGTGCAGGGGACACAA
Source organism: Bombina bombina (assembly GCF_027579735.1). NCBI lineage: Eukaryota > Metazoa > Chordata > Amphibia > Anura > Bombinatoridae > Bombina > Bombina bombina. Next base: position 1,133,674,975 of record NC_069503.1, read on the forward strand.
CCATCACTCCCTGGTGCAGGGGACACAACCATCACTCCCTGGTGCAGGGGACACAACCATCACTCCCTGGTGCAGGGGACACAACCATCACTCCCTGGTGCAGAGGACACATTCATCACTCCCTGGTGCAGGGGACACAACCATCACTCCCTGGTGCAGGGGACACAACCATCACTCCCTGGTGCAGAGGACACATTCATCACTCCCTAGTGCAGGGGACACAACCATCAATCCCTGGTGCAGAGGACACATTCATCACTCCCTAGTGCAGGGGACACAACCATCACTCCCTGGTGCAGGGGACACAACCATCACTCCCTGGTGCAGGGGACACATTCATCACTCCCTAGTGCAGGGGACACAACCATCACTCCCTGGTGCAGGGGACACATTCATCACTCCCTAGTGCAGGGGACACAACCATCACTCCCTGGTGCAGGGGACACAACCATCACTCCCTGGTGCAGGGGACACATTCATCACTCCCTAGTGCAGGGGACACAACCATCACTCCCTGGTGCAGGGGACACATTCATCACTCCCTAGTGCAGGGGACACAACCATCACTCCCTGGTGCAGGGGACACAACCATCACTCCCTGGTGCAGAGGACACATTCATCACTCCCTAGTGCAGGGGACACAACCATCACTCCCTGGTGCAGAGGACACATTCATCACTCCCTGGTGCAGAGGACACATTCATCACTCCCTAGTGCAGGGGACACAACCATCACTCCCTAGTGCAGGGGACACAACCATCACTCCCTGGTGCAGAGGACACATTCATCACTCCCTAGTGCAGGGGACACAACCATCACTCCCTGGTGCAGAGGACACATTCATCACTCCCTAGTGCAGGGGACACAACCATCACTCCCTGGTGCAGAGGACACATTCATCACTCCCTGGTGCAGAGGACACATTCATCACTCCCTGGTGCAGAGGACACATTCATCACTCCCTGGTGCAGAGGACACATTCATCACTCCCTGGTGCAGAGGACACAACCATCACTCCCTGGTGCAGAGGACACAACCATCACTCCCTGGTGCAGAGGACACATTCATCACTCCCTGGTGCAGGGGACACATTCATCACTCCCTGGTGCAGAGGACACATTCATCACTCCCTGGTGCAGAGGACACATTCATCACTCCCTGGTGCAGAGGACACATTCATCACTCCCTGGTGCAGAGGACACATTCATCACTCCCTGGTGCAGAGGACACATTCATCACTCCCTAGTGCAGGGGACACAACCATCACTCCCTGGTGCAGAGGACACATTCATCACTCCCTAGTGCAGGGGACACAACCATCACTCCCTGGTGCAGGGGACACAACCATCACTCCCTGGTGCAGAGGACACATTCATCACTCCCTAGTGCAGGGGACACAACCATCACTCCCTGGTGCAGGGGACACAACCATCACTCCCTGGTGCAGAGGACACATTCATCACTCCCTAGTGCAGGGGACACAACCATCACTCCCTGGTGCAGAGGACACAACCATCACTCCCTGGTGCAGAGGACACATTCATCACTCCCTAGTGCAGGGGACACAACCATCACTCCCTGGTGCAGAGGACACAACCATCACTCCCTGGTGCAGGGGACACAACCATCGCTCCCTATACAGTTTGTGGGACACCACTATTGCTCCAGGGACAAGCATTGCCGTATATGATAAGTGATTTCTCATTTGAACATTACGGACTTGATACCTGTATTTGATCATATAGTTCTGTTTATATAGATCAGATTGTTTGGTTTTATTTTCTGTATATATATTAGTTGATTAGTTTCTCTCACCATATCACTTAATTGAGTGACATATAGGATGTGAGGTATTATACTTCCATATATATGGTATATTTAATATTTATTTAATATCAATTGGTTTTCAATAGGCGCATCCAATTATTGTTTTTATATTTTGTCCCACTTCACTGAACTGTCAGCCAATAAATATTTGGAAAGATGGCGACGGCTCTGCCTTTGATAAAGCTTTCGGGTGAAACATGTCAGGGGGATTGCTGTTGTGCTGTAGGAATCTGCAGTATACTATTTATTGGGTTAATGTTAAATCACTTGTGTGATCTTGGCAGACGATACTGCGCTTCACATATAGAGTGGCAGTCACGCTCACTAGTCTTATAGTAGTTTATTTCCAGCCGTATTATTTATGTGGAACATTGGTTCCGTTATAAACCATCTGAGTTTTTAGATAGAATTTAAGCATACAGCGGACGTGTCGATTAATATACAAGCCACCACTACAAGGACACACTTAATACTTTAACACCTAACCTACTACAGTATTTAACTATAATAGAAGCAAGTGCAGTTGAGACTCACTGCCAACCTTTAATTAAATATATGTATTAATATTTTTTGTCTATGCATTGTCACGGACAATAATATAATATTTTATTTTTCATTGTGAGACTGCACAATAATTTTGCCCTAACACTGAATGGGGGGAAAATAGTGGTATTCATTAACCCATAAATTACTGAATGAAAACGCCTGACTCCTTATACTTTAGAATTATTCTGACACGGCCAGGAATATAATTCTTATAGCACAACATTAATGGGAACACACTACATTGTGTTTTTATCTGTTTAAATTAATTTTATTTAAAAAGTAAATAAAATTGTCTCTGGCCACTTTGAAATGGCTGCCAAGCTCCACCCACTGATGACATCAAAATCTGGGCTACATCTAGGCACTCTGCTGAATAGCATTGACAGTCTGTTGAATCCAACTAGTGATCCTTTTGTGATTGGATGATAAATGCAGCCCAGATCATCAAGTTATCAGTGGGCTGAGCTTGGCAACCAATTCAAAGTGTCCAGAAACAATATTAATTTTAAAATAACTTTTCTACCATTCCTACTGCATGATATAGAAAAGGTGGATGAGGCTATTTACAGCTCAATCTATGGTAAGACTTTAATATGACCAAGGTGTAGTCTGTCCCTTTAAATTTTAAACTTCTATCTTTCCAGGATTGATATATCTTTGAGCCTTTATAATATTTGTGTGCAATATGTATTTTGAATACATTTTATTAGATAGTGTTATTATGAGTGTAACTGTACTTTGTAATGTATTTTTGACGTGTCAACCAGTGCTGTGAAGTTACAGTAATCATTCTAGCGTAAATCGCAATTGCGCACACAAATTTACTTAGAACTCATAATACGAGCAGTAAGCCCGATGAGTGCAAACCCTTGTGTTATACCCCTCATCGCTCAGGCACAAACGTTTGCGCTCCACTCATAATCTAGCTGTTAGTGTTTAAAGTGAAGTTAAATTTTCATCAATGACCAGCGATCTCCCGCCCGCTTTTTCCTGCTGTACTTACACAGCAATGACGAAACCGGCTTCCAGCAAACACTGCATGGCCTCAGGAAATGTTTGCTCTGGGGGGGAGCCATGATTGGAGGAAGCCGGATTAATCATTGCTGACGTAAGTACAGAGCAGCTTCGGGCGAGGGATCGCTGGTCCGGCTTAGAAAAGAAAAAGGTATTTTAACAAAACCGCTGCAATGTAAACTTTCATGAATGAAAGTGCCCCTGTTTTTAATGGTATTTTTAAAAACCGGAAACTCATTCATGAAAATTTACCTTCAATTTAATGAACTTTTAAGTAATAAATAAAACTAAATTCCACTCTAAAACTGCAGTAACTTCATAAAGTTTGTGTCTGATAAAAGATGCATGAATCTGATCTTATTTTGATAAATCCATGTCCATCTGTCACCTTGTGTTTTAGGATATTCTATGCAACACTGAATTACAATGGAATCCACATAGTATTCAGCTGGCTCTATGCCTAGGAATCCATTTAAGTGGCAGTGTTTTGTTCAGGCAGCTGTGAACAATGACCAAGCAAGGGGGTGTTACAATAGCTGTTACCAACTGTGGTATTATGAATATTTATTAGGAGACAAAGTGATGCTAGGTGGTTGTTTAATAATGAATTTATGAACAAGAATAGTTCTTTTATTTAAGGGCTCATTACAGGTAGGTAGAATTAGTTGTTAAAAATGTCATCAAATAAAAACATTGTGTCCTACCTAAGCAAACCTAGAGCAGACAAGGAGAAGAGATGACAACTTCAACTAAGGCTGAAAGAAGTTTTTTCAGAAGAGCAGCGTTAGAACTGGAGTTCATAATCTCAAGATGGAGTATAATTGGTACAGGAATAATTTATTTACAGAAATGGATGGGGATTAATTCATGGAATAAACTTCCAATAGGGGTGGGAAGGACAAACACTGTGAGCAAATCCATAATTGTCTGGGATATGGACATTTTAAGAATTAATTAAACTTAATCTTGAGAAGGAAATATGGGTGGTAAAAATAAGTGGGCCTATTGGTTGTTATCTTCTGTTTAAAGGGGCACTCAATCAAAATTAAACTTTCATTATTCAGATAGAGCATGCCATTTTAAACAACTTTCCAATTTACTTCCATTAACTAAATGTGCACATTTTATTTATATTAAACTTTTTGAGTCAACAGCTCCTACTGAGCATGTGCAAGAATAAGTGTGTATGCATTTGTGAATGGTTGATGGCTGTCACATGGTACGTGTATGCATTTGTGAATGGCTGATGGCTGTCACATGGTACAGGGGGAGTGGAAAAAGACATAACTTTTAAAATTGTCAGAAAAAAAATCTACTACTCATTTGAAGTTCAGACTAAGTGCTATTGCATTGTCTTGTTATCTTACATTTGTTGATTAAGCAAATCTACTGTGTTGACTGGTCCTTTAAGTCTATGTTTCTGGGTGCAAAGCAAGATAAGAAAAGACTGATTAATTATAGGGATGGGCAAATGTGTTTACATTTGAATTTGAATGTTAGAATGAATGTTATTATAGAAATTCAATTTACATAATCGAATGTTGATAAGAACGAATATTCTTAAAAATTCTATTATTGAATATTATTTACAGTTTTCGAATGTCACTTTAGAATTCGAATGTCACTTTTGAATTCAAATGTCACATTCAAATTTGAATATTACATTTATAACACTCAATTTTAGCCTAGAAATACTATTTTGAATTCAAATGCTACATTCGAATTCGAATGTGACATTTGAATTAGAATATTGCATATTACATTTATAAAACAGTGGTAGACTAGATAATACTATTTTGAATTTGAATGTTACATTTAAATTTGAATGTCACATTCTAATTCGAATATTACATTTCGAAATTGAATGTGATATAAAATACACAGCTAAACATTCTATTATTCGAACGAATATTTTCGAATGTTATTGAAAAATTCAAAAACAAAAATTTGGAAATAGAATGTTAGAATGTTATATAAACATTCAAAATTCGATTGGAATGAATGAATGTATCAAAATTAATTTTAAATTTTAAATGTTTAGAAACATTCGCCCATCCCTAATTAATTATACATGAAATGTAAGAATATTATTACCAAATTCTCAGGTGCAATTGTTTCTACAAAGGGCTCAGGTGAATCAATGTACATTATATACGCTGAAGAACTACAAGTTCCAGCATTCCATGAGAGAAAGTATCTAATTTTTGTCTTAAATCTAAAATTTAGCAAACATAAAAGGCTAAATATTAAATTATGCTGCTACCAAACCATCACAGTGTCATAAATAATCTCCGGTATAAAATATTTATATAATAATAACCATATTATTAGTGTCAAATTCCAGTAAAAGGGCTTAACGCTTATCATAATAGAAATTACAAAATAAATTCTGTACCTAAACCTCCCCATGGTTTATGAGTGCAAATGTGGATGCTATTTAGCTTAGTGTTCATGTAATGCATATTTACTATTCCCAGAGAGGCGTTTAATTTCATAATTTCCATTACATGAGGTCCTGAACCCAGGCGATACTCAGGTTTCTGTTACATATGATAAAATGGTGATGGGGACTTGAACCAAAAACTTTGATCACACATAAAACCTACCCTGTTTGTAGGGTGTATTTGTGACATTTAATACATTTAAAATGAAGCACGAACAAAATATTTATATTAAAAAAAAATGATATTAATAATAATAGGTCCTAGCTGTGGTTTGACCTTGGGCCTCAGCAATAGGAATCAAGAACTTTACCAGTGAGCTATAGCAACCACTAGTAGTCATTTTGTTTTTTTTACGATTTTTATTCTAGGTAGACAGGTTAGTTGGGACAATTTAGTTGCAGTATAAATGTTTACAAATTATGTTATATAAAAAATCTTGGCTGAAATTTTTGATGCCATGGGAATAAAGACAAAGAGGTCATCACATTTAATATATTTGGAAAAATATGTGATGGATTTAATATTTATTTTTGTTTTAAAGGAGCACTTAGCAGTCTTCCGGCTCTATATTCATGCAAGCGTTTAGGTCTGTTCAGTGTTAGCTAAGATTAATGCAAACATATTTTCTTCCAGAATTAATACCAAAAACTACAAAATATGAATTAAAATATCCAGGGCTTGTAGTTACTTCTGTTCTACCCACTTTATATAAGAAATAAAAAAAAATTAAAAAAAGGTTGTTATGGGACATTTCTTTCCTGGTTCTAGGAAAATGTTATATTGTTAATATTAAAACATAGGATAATTACCTGATTTGGATTTAAACATTACACAAGTATTATTATTATATTTAATAGCAGGGTCGTTAGGCTACCTTGTATAGAGATAGTGTACATAACAGCTGGGGAAGATTATAAAAAATGTATGCTAAATTGTGTAATATTGATGATGAATTGTATCATTTTGACCCAATCAGCAGTGGTTCAGATAAACATCAACAGCCTTATATAGTAAACAGCTTAATAGATGTTTGTTTATACAAATAGGATAACACTGCTTGGTTCAGATCTCTCTGGCCAGACAGACATATTAGCATACATACTCAGAGGCACATTTATCAAGATCCGTATGGAGCTTGAGGGCCCGTGTGAAGGCTCGCCAGAAACACAAGTTATGGAGCAGCGGTCTAAAGAACGCTGATCCATAACCTGTCCGCCTGCTCTGATGAGGCGGACAGGAATCGCCACAATTCTACCCGATCGAGTACGATCAGGTTGATTGACAGCTCCCTGCTGGCAGCCCATTGGCCGTGAGTCTGCAGGGGGCCGCGTTGCACTGGTACAATGCTGAATACGGAGAGCGTATTGCTCTCTGCATTCAGCGATGTCTGTCGGACCTGATCCGCACTGACATTTGATAAGTGGGCCTCTATGTCTCAGTTTATAAGCTAAAAATCAAATTATGCAGATTTTAGAAAATTAACAATACCAATATTCTTATATCCACAGCTTGTTGATGCTGAGACTTTATATTCTATTGTAGTCAGCCGGTTAATTTTCTGATGGTTTATAAAAAAAAGATTAAGCTGTGATTGACTTTAATTAATTAGGAATTGCCAAGACTGACTGAAGATGATTGCATTAGCACCGGTTTCATTCTTATTAGAACTCTTCAGCAGAAGATAGGATTTGAGTTGCTGTTAAGTGAAGTTTTTTTTTTTTTTTTTTTTTTTTTAGAATATGAATTTTACTTTGTAATTTCTCTATTGTAAAATAAAAAGAGTTTCAGAAATTGGAGGGACAGGGGAGTTCCCTAGGCTGAAAATGGAGTTCGCATGGTATGACTGATGCGCTCTCACAAGTCTTCTGAAATGATGTAAGCATTTTTAAAAAGCTGGTGTCACTGACTTATCTCGCCAGCTGTATGCAGGTGAAGTTTGCTCAAAACTCACAATACAATTATTTAACTGACTGAAAAGTAAAATATATTAAACTATAGGCAAAAGTAAGTTAAATTGTAGTAAAAACATAACAGTTTAATTTGTATTTGCTGCAAACTGAGACTTTATATTACCCTCCTGTTCTCCTGTAAGCTTCTCTCTCCCATGTGAAATTCTGTATCCCAAAGAGCCTCATTACTTTCTATTGAAGGCATTGCTTACCTCTCTGGGACATCAAGATTCCACCCTTTTTCTTATAGAATTCAGTGAGTTTAGCCCCTATAATTTCTCTTCAAACTTTGCTAGCTAGGCCAGCTGGTAGGTCTGGTTTCCACAGGGTTACTTGGGAGGACCTCTCCACGAGTGCAGGTTTAGGTCCCACCTGTAGGTCTAGGGCCACAATTGCATCCCAAGGGGAAAGTAGTTTTGCAATTGGTACCTCATGTTTGGGATTATCTGTTTCAGATTTCAGGAATGATGAATCACGGCCCGTGTAACACCAGGGCCTGCATGGATTAGAAGGAGGAAATGAAGGCCTGGAAAGGGACTTCTCTGGCCTGCAATGCTCCTGGACAGAGTCTATATGACTGGATCTGAATGACGGCATTCCCAAAGGGAAGCGTACAAGGTCTCTGAATCACAAGGGGCTGGTGAGTATGGCCTGAGTTTGTTACCAGGGTCAGCAGGCCTCTGGTGATAGGGCGAGGGGAGGGTCAAGGGGTATTAATGTTTCTGCTGGATGGCCTGTAAGTTCAAGGGGTGGGGTAGGTGCTGCTAGGGGCAGGTTTCACAGAAGAAATGGAGACGAAGAGGTATAGCCTGGGGGTGCAGGTGCTACTGAGCCTAAGAGGTTTAGGGTGGGGTCATGGCTGGGGTATCCAGCCTGGTTGGAGACAATAGGGAGGTCTTTACTGGGGTGGAATGGGCTTCATCTGTCCCTGTTTTGCTGAATCGTCTACGGCAGCCGCAGCAGCTGAGAATGGCGGGAAGTGGTGCGGCTGTTGAGAATGCTGGACAACTCTATGAGACTCCTGAGCCAGAAGGGAAAGGGTCTCTGCATAAGGAACAGTTGCATACTCAGAATGTCCCGGCTTGGGGTCCTAAAGCAGTGGACTCATGGACAGTGGCATCCCGTTTTGAGATTTGGCACCGGAGGACAATGCCGAAGGGCATCAGTGCCTGGTCCACCTCTGAAGGCTTGTAACGGAGAATTGGCTGGAATAGGGAAGGCATCTTTGGCCCCAGGTACTTGGGCTTCATATGCTAAAGTATGGGGGGAGTGGAAAGAATGGCTTTTAACAAATGGGGTCTGTGAAGTGGAAGATGATTTTTGTGGTCCTTTGCTGGAATGGTTATGGCAGTTGAAGTGTTTAGGTATATCCGCTACAGCAATGGAAAGGAGGATGTCTGCCCTGGCTTTTAGACTTAAGTTGTTGGGCTTGCAAGACTTGCCGAAAGTTTTTTGTGTAAAGCAGGTTCTGAAAGGTTTAAAGAAAAAGTAAAATGCGGGGATAGCAGGTGGCCCATTACTTTTGCTCTTTTGGTCTGTATTTGGGAAGTTTTGCCAGAAGTGAGCTCATATCCATTTGAGATCAGCCTTTTCTGTGCGGTTTTCGTATTGGTCTTTTTCAGGGCCTTTCCGCAATCTGTGAGTTGGTAAGCAAGAGTAAGGTGTCTCCTGGGGGTTTGATTGTGGAGGATGTGTCCGCATCTGTTTTAAGGATTGATATTTTGCTAAGAAAGAGTAAGATTGACTAGAATTGGAGGGGAAGAACTATTATCCTGTTTACAAATGGTGGGGACGTGTGCCCGTGCAAGAGCTTGGATCATTTTCTGAGGTTACGGACTTCGGTAGGGGACCCTTTGTTAATTTACCAGAATGTTTTTTTCCTGTCTCTAGTTTAGGGCAATGTTATTTAAAGCCCTGGGGATATTGGGAGTAATACCTTTGGAGTTTGGGTCCCATTGTTTCAGGATTGGGGCGGCTACGGAGGCGGCTGTGATGGGCTTGAGTGAGAGGGTGGTATATTGTATAGGGAGGTGGGTAGCTAATAAGTATTGTTTGTATATTCATCCTGATTTGAGAGTTTAAAGTAGTGCTAAGTTCCCTTTTTTGTTATTTCTTCTCTTGGTGTGTCATAGGTTTGAGAAGGATTTGGCTGGTGGGACATTCCTTCATCTATTGGCAGTTTCTCTAAAGGAGGATGGTCTATTGTTAGGTTTTCCTGCAGCTGATTGGCAGGTAAAATGGTTTGGGGTACGGGGTCTTAGGTAGGAACGAGTATTGTTGATGGTAGTGGATTATTTCAGACAATTTCCACATCCAGATGTGTTGGTGGTTCATGCTGAGGATAACGACTTAGGTTTTATGTCCCAGCAGGAACTGGTTAGAAAAATTAAGAGGGATTTGGGGAAGTTGCAGGATTTATATCCCAGGATGAGGATTGCTTGGTCGGACACTTTGCCCAGGCAGGTTTGGAGGGCAGCGTAGGATCCGGTCGTGTTTTATAGGAATAGGAGGAAAATTAATAAGCTGATTGGGCCTTTTGTTTGGAAAATTGGGGGTGTGGTGGATCATCATCTGATTTGGAAGTAGTGAGTCAAGGAGAGTTTTACTTGGGAGATGGCATTCATCTTAAGGACTTTGGCTTGCAGTTTTTTATTCTTGATTGACATTGAGGTGGTTGGCGGGACTGGACTGATGGAATCAGACCAGTCATTGGTGGGGGTGCTAGTTCTTTGCAGGTGTCAATAAATATTTCCGAGGAGTTTTTGCCTCTCCATGGGGTGAGAGAGCATGTGGTGGGCTTCTAGGGGCAAGGGGTTCCTTAGAGCCAGGTGTTTAAATATGGGACTAATGGGCTCAACAGCTATTAAGTTGTGTCCAGAGGAATGACAACCATATTATTAAGAGGTGAACTAGCACCGCAGTTTGGCCAGAAAATAGGATGAGAAGGTTGATCTGGATAAAGTTTAAATACTCTGTTATTTATATGGTGTTTGTATGATTATTTAAAGTTTATAGATATATATACATTTAATAAAGGAGCTGCGGCCAGTTTATACCAACAAGAAAAGTCTAGTTTCTTTATTATAATGGAGGAAGGAAAAGGTTGGTAAGGAAGGGAGGAGGGCACTTGGTGTAATGAGGGACGTAAATTGATGACTCAAAAGGTCAAAACCATGCATAGTCATTTGTAGACATCAAGCTATGGAAGGAGGAGGAGCCAAAAATGAATATGAAAAGATCCAAAACTAATAAACTGTCAGACTAGATCAGTGATTGCTTAAATTGCCACAAGTAGAAATGGATTATTCATTGGGCAATTTTAGTAACTACCTACGGCAGGGGTGGTGAGTTTTGGCACAATTGCCCAAGGTGGCATAACAAAAATTTTTTTGGAACACAGCATTCACTGAAGCCTCTGGGCTGCTTTCAAAATACTCACTGCTAGTGCCATACTGCCTTCGCAGGTATCTCCAGGTCGTATAAACACTTCAGTTTGTTAAGATCTAGCTAGGCTTTACAACTTCCATACTGTGTTCAATCCGGCATGGTGAACATGTGCTGTGCTTTACTTCTGCAGCTAATAGTTTGCCACACACTGTAGCTAATCACAGAGCCGAGAAAGCCACAAACTCTGCAATAACCCTGTTAATGTTTTATTGAACTGTGAGCTAACCCCTCTTTTAAGTGTGTTTTATACATATTGGATGGTTTGCTTGATATTCAATAGTTCCCAAGTGGACAATTGAATATCAACTCTTTAGCTTTTGTTAAACTCTTCTTATTACAGTTTCGTGTCACAGGTCTATTACAATCAATTTCAAGAGCTTTTTTGTAATAATTTACATAGGGCTAGATTACAAGTTGAGCGCAAAATATTGCTTCTGCAAAAGAACTATTTGCGCTCAACTTAGTAACACTAGCGCACGCTACTATAACCAGCCACTTGTAATGGCTGATTAATTATTGCGTGCACGTAAATGGGCGAATTTGCTGTTTGCGGGTGCACAATAAATTAGCTCTCCGCTTGTAATCTAGCCTATAGTGTGATAAATAATTTCAAACTCAAAGCCAACCAATAAAATTAATTTCCAGACTTTTTCTTCACATTTTTTGCACTGTATAAACTGCACAGACACGTTGCAGATTCGTACAGTACTGGGAATAATATACTACAAAGTAAGTTTTGCCGATATTTAAAACCTTATAAGTTACCAGAATTATGATTTACAGTATAAGAGCTTTTAGTAAGCAATAAAAGAAGGTTATAACAGTGGCAGTCACTTTCTTCTTATTGAAAATCCTCCACTGTGTTTTCTCAATAAATGAAAAAAAATTTAAAAAAAAAAAAAAAAAAAAAAAAAGTCAATGAGCAAACATGCAAACATGCTCAATATTCCCATCATGCCCATATACAATGTAATTGAGAATGCTTAGCACGTATACCGTAACAATAAAATTATCTGATTTCAGAGTTGGAATCAGATGTACAGGAAAAGAGCAGCTATCAGTTATCAAGAGTTCTGTAGAATTATCCTTAGACAAGCCAAGGATCAGAGTCAGATGTACAGTCCATAGTGATGAGTACGTCAAGACGCAGGTCCAAAATCCAGATACCTGAGAATCAGTCCAATAAATGCGTATTTTAATTAAGAAGTAAAACAGGTAATGTGATTCACAAACTTTGCCAAAGTCAGGGTCCAGGTAACAGGTCAGGGTCAGGTACACTTTGGTCTTCATGAAACAATAACCAAACACGGCATGGGAGTATGAGGGAGCCTTTTAAAACTTCCCATTTAGTCCTGGTGCCAAAGACAATGCCAGAGGTCATTTCTACAAAAAAAAAACATAAAAAGGTGCATTAACTAATGCCCAATATCTTGATTGAAGTCCAGCAATCAGCACAAACATGACCACGGAGCTGGCTGTGCTAACCCAATACTACTTAGCCCTGGCCCCTGGCTCCTGCAGCAGAGGATTCCCCCAGACAATGCAGAGTGCTGAGGCAGCGAAAAACACACAGCACAGCTCCATCCGCGCTGCAACACAGCAGATGTAAATGTCACATGGCTTCAACCGCACTTACTTTATATCAGGATGATACATTTTACACTTGAAAATTATTATTTTTTTAGACATTATACAAAGGAATCAATCCAAACACAACAATGTTTATAAAATGTATGTAGCATGTAATTTTATACACCTTTTCAATTAATTTCTTTTATACAATTAGTTCTGTTCTCTAAGGATACCTAAGTAGGCTTAGGAGCTGCTGATGGGTGGCTGCACATTTATGCCTCACGTATTTGACTCATCCAATGGGGCCTATCTATCAAAGTGTCAACCGCAAATACGCCGGAATTCCACATCATAATTGTTGCGGGATTGATCTGACCTAGTTATCAAAGCCTCAAGACCTACAAAATTTGAAATTTGTGACATAACATTCGATCCGCCTCTCTCAATCCGACGCAGATCGATGCTTACGTCATTACATTACATACACCTTCGGCTCTATTTGACACTTTTTACCATTTATCAAACTTTTAACAGGTACGCTCGCGGTTATTCGGACGCAGGGTACCTGGTTTTCAATCCGCCCCCCCTGAGGCTGCGGATGCCAAAGAAATCAATGGGAGTATGAAAGAACCAAAAGCTTTTGTTCGATGCTGCAAGAGAATGAAGCATACCCCATTGATTTCTATGGTAGAAAAATAGTTACATTTACACCTAACACCCTAACATAAACCCTGAGTCTAAACACCCCTAATCTGCTGCCCCCGACCACCTTCATTATATTATTAATAGACATGTGCGTTTCGTTCCGAATTTAATTTCGGACGAATTTGTCAAATTCGGAGATTCGGATTGATTCGAATTTCTGAATTACCGTAGCACCGAATCTAACAAATAAATCCAAATTAGTTCGGATTTATTCATAACATTCGGATGGCCATGGACTAATCACAATTACACTAGTATTGTACTGTATATTAGGTTATATCACTCTGCTATGGGTTACACCTAATATTATAGTACATAATACTAGTCTAATACACAGCACATCCCACCTAACACATACCGAACTTCCGAATTTACAAATCGAATCCGAACCAAATACATCTGAATTTATTCGAATCCGAATGAATCTGAACGAATCCGAAACGAATGCATTCGAATGTATCCGAATTGGAATCAATCCGAAAAAGAAATTTGAAAACATACGAATCGATCCGAAACAAAACAAATTTTTTAGCTGCGCACAAGTCTAATTATTAACCCCTATTCCGCCGCTCCCCGACACCACCGCCACTAAATAAACTTATTAACCTCTAAACCTCTGGCCTCCCACATCACCACCACTAACTTAACCTATTATCCCCTAAACCATCAGGCCCCCACATCGCAAAAAACTAAATTAAGCTATTAAACCCTAAACCTAACAACCGCTTAACTTTAAATTAAAATGACAACATCCCTATCTTAATATAAATTAAAACTTACCTGTGGAATTAAAAGAAACTCATTTTAAACTATTAATTAACCTACCCTAACTATTATACTACAATTACATTAAACTACCAATTAAATTAAATAAACTACATATTAAAAAACCTAACCCTACTAAAATGATTTAAATCTACAATTAAACATTATTACAAAGTCCTAAAGTACAAAAACAAACACTAACAGCCAGATTACGAGTTTTGCGTTATGGCTGGCTCGCTAATTACTTGTACGTTATTTTCACCGCTCACCTTTCATAGCGCTGCTATTACAGGTTTGCAAAAAAATGGCTTGTGCGGGGATATGGTTGCGTTGAGCTCCATGCTTCACCCAAATTCAAGCGGTGTTTTGACTTGCTCCTGCACGATTTCCCCATAGACATTAATGGGGAGAGCCAGCTAAAAAAAGCATAACATCTGCGATTGCGGAATGAAAAGCTCTGTAACGCAGCACCATTGATGTCTATGGAGGAAAAAAATGTATGTTCAAACCTAACACCCTAACATAAGCCCTGATTCTAAACACCCCTAATCTGCCGCCCCTAACATCACCGCCACCTACATTACACTTATCAACCCCTAATCTGCCGCCCCCAATGTCGCCGCAACCTACATAAATTTATTAACCCCTAATCTGCCGCCCCAACGTCGCTGCCACCTACCTACACTTATTAACCCCTAATCTGCTGCCCCCAATGTCACCACCACCACTATACTAAAGTTATTAACCCCTATACCTCTGGCCTAACACTAAACAAATATATTAACCCCTAACGTAACCCTAAGTCTAACCCTAACCCTAATGTAACCCTAACCCTAACACCCCCTAACTTTAACATAATTAAAATAATTACTTACTATTAATAACTAAATAATTCCTATTTAAAAATAAATACTTACCTGTAAAATAAACCCTAAGCTAGCTACAAAATAACTAATAGTTACATTGTAGCTATCTTAGGTTTTATTTTTATTTCACAGGTAAGTTTGTATTTATTTTAACTAGGTAGACTAGTTAGTAAATAGTTATTAACTATTTACTAACTACCTAGCTAAAATAAATACAAATGTACCTGTAAAATAAAACCTAACATGAGTTACACTAACACCTAACATTACACTACAATTAAATAAATTAAATTAATAAAATACAATACAAACCCCCCCCCACTAAATTACACAAAATAAAAAAATAAATTATTAAAAATTAAAACAAATTACTCCTAATCTAATAGCCCTATCAAAATAAAAAGCCACCCAAAATAAAAAAAACCCTAGCCTACACTAAACTTCCAATGGCCCTTAAAAGGGTCTTCTGCGGGGCATTGCCCCAAAGAAATCAGCTCTTTTACCTGTAAAAAGAAATACAAACACCCCCCAACAGTAAAACCCACCACCCACACAACCAACCCCCCAAATAAAAACCTATCTAAATAAACTTAAGCTCCCCCATTGCCCTGAAAAGGGCATTTGGATGGGCATTGCCCTTAACTAACAACACAAACTCCAAAATTCCCAAATATGGGGCCTATCTATCAAGCTCCGAATGGAGCTTGATGCCCCATGTTTCTGGCGAGCCTGCAGACTCGCCAGAAACAGCAGTTATGAAGCAGCGGTCACGAGTATGATCGGGTTGATTGACACCACCCTGCTGGCGGCCAATTGGCCGCAAGTCTGCAGGGGGCGGCGTTGCACCAGCTGCTCTTGTGAGCTGCTGGTGCAATGCTGAATACGACGAGCGTATTGCTTGCCATATTTAGCGAGGTCTGGCGGACCTGATCCGCACTGTCGGATCAGGTCCATCAGACCTTGAAAAATAGGGGCCTATGCATCAAAACAAAATCAAATTGCACACTGACCGCAGTCCACTCTTTTAAATACTTTGGTATGTTGTTAGACCCCAATCTATCTTTTGGCCTCCATATAGAAAACTGGCATTTAAACTTTATCCAAAATTAGGTGCCCTGTACAGAAACAAATCCTGCCTCAGCACTACAGTAAAGGAAAAGATTGTACAGCAAATGCTGATGCCTATCATGGATTATGGGGATGTAGAATATGCACCTGCACCGTAAACTCACCTTAATAAACTTAATACATTGTATAACTCGTTCTGCCGCTTTGTGCTACAATGTAACTACAAGACCCACCATTGTGCCATGCTCAAAGAACTAAACTGGCTGTCGCTGGAATCCAGACGCACCCTCCATCTTTCCAGCCTTGTGTTTAAGAGCCTTTCTAGGAAGCTCCCACCCTACCTGAGCAGAATGCTCTCACAAGTTATTCACACCTCCTATAACCTCCAATCCAGTACAAGCACATTATTTAGCTTGCCTCAATACAAAAAGAAAGCAGTTCGATCCTCCTTTTCCTACAGAGCACCACAATTATGGAATGACCTCCCGCACACTTTCAAACCTTCCCCATGCCTAATATCCTTTAAGAGATCCATCTCTTCATATCTCAAAACAGAATGCACCTGTCATGGTTGATTATATACAGGGAGTGCAGAATTATTAGGCAAATGAGTATTTTGACCACATCATCCTCTTTATGCATGTTGTCTTACTCCAAGCTGTATAGGCTCGAAAGCCTACTACCAATTAAGCATATTAGGTGATGTGCATCTCTGTAATGAGAAGGGGTGTGGTCTAATGACATCAACACCCTATATCAGGTGTGCATAATTATTAGGCAACTTCCTTTCCTTTGGCAAAATGGGTCAAAAGAAGGACTTGACAGGCTCAGAAAAGTCAAAAATAGTGAGATATCGTGCAGAGGGATGCAGCACTCTTAAAATTGCAAAGCTTCTGAAGCGTGATCATCGAACAATCAAGCGTTTCATTCAAAATAGTCAACAGGGTCGCAAGAAGCGTGTGGAAAAACCAAGGCGCAAAATAACTGCACATGAACTGAGAAAAGTCAAGCGTACAGCTGCCAAGATGCCACTTGCCACCAGTTTGGCCATATTTCAGAGCTGCAACATCACTGGAGTGCCCAAAAGCACAAGGTGTGCAATACTCAGAGACATGGCCAAGGTAAGAAAGGCTGAAAGACGACCACCACTGAACAAGACACACAAGCTGAAACGTCAAGACTGGGCCAAGAAATATCTCAAGACTGATTTTTCTAAGGTTTTATGGACTGATGAAATGAGAGTGAGTCTTGATGGGCCAGATGGATGGGCCCGTGGCTGGATTGGTAAAGGGCAGAGAGCTCCAGTCCGACTCAGACGCCAGCAAGGTGGAGGTGGAGTACTGGTTTGGGCTGGTATCATCAAAGATGAGCTTGTGGGGCCTTTTCGGGTTGAGGATGCAGTCAAGCTCAACTCCCAGTCCTACTGCCAGTTTCTGGAAGACACCTTCTTCAAGCAGTGGTACAGGAAGAAGTCTGCATCCTTCAAGAAAAACATGATTTTCATGCAGGACAATGCTCCATCACACGCGTCCAAGTACTCCACAGCGTGGCTGGCAAGAAAGGGTATAAAAGAAGAAAATCTAATGACATGGACTCCTTGTTCACCTGATCTGAACCCCATTGAGAACCTGTGGTCCATCATCAAATGTGAGATTTACAAGGAGGGAAAACAGTACACCTCTCTGAACAGTGTCTGGGAGGCTGTGGTTGCTGCTGCACGCAATGTTGATGGTGAACAGATCAAAACACTGACAGAATCCATGGATGGCAGGCTTTTGAGTGTCCTTGCAAAGAAAGGTGGCTATATTGGTCACTGATTTGTTTTTGTTTTGTTTTTGAATGTCAGAAATGTATATTTGTGAATGTTGAGATGTTATATTGGTTTCACTGGTAAAAATAAATAATTGAAATGGGTATATATTTGTTTTTTGTTAAGTTGCCTAATAATTATGCACAGTAATAGTCACCTGCACACACAGACTTCCCCCTAAAATAGCTATAACTAAAAACAAACTGAAAACTACTTCCAAAGCTATTCAGCTTTGATATTAATTAGTTTTTTGGGTTCATTGAGAACATGGTTGTTGTTCAATAATAAAATTAATCCTCAAAAATACAACTTGCCTAATAATTCTGCACTCCCTGTATTTCCTACCTGTTCTATGTTACATTTTTGTGCATATATTGTGTATTATTATTGTTTTTGTATTTCATTGTACCCATTGCATCAATGCAATGTTTTGTGTACCCAAGACATACTTGAAAACGAGGGAAATCTCAATGTATCTTTCCTGGTAAAATATTCTATAAATAAATAAAAGGGCATTTAGCTATTTTACTGTCCAAACCCTAATCTAAAAATAAAACCCACCCAATAAACGCTTAAAAATCCTAACACTATCCCCCGACGATCCACTTACAGTTTTCGAAAACCGGATATACATCCTCATCCAGAAGACAGAAGTCTTCATCCAAACGGGCAGAAGTCCTCCTCGAAGCCGGCAGAAGTCTTCATCCAAGCGGGCCGAAGTCTTCATCCAGACGGCATCTTTTCTCTTCATCCATCTGGCGCTGAGCGGGTCCATCTTCAAGACATTAGGCGAGGAGCATCCTCTTCTTCCGATGGTCAACAAAGAATGAAGTTACCCTTTAAGGTACGTCATCCAAGATGGCGTCCCTTACATTCCGATTGGCTGATAGAATTCTATCAGCCAATAGGAATTAAAGGGTAAACTATCCTATTGGCTGATCCAATCAGCCAATAGGATTGAGCTTTAATCCTATTGGCTGATCCAATCAGCCAATAGGATTGAGCTCGCATTCTATTGGCTGTTCCAATCAGGTTTTTATTTGGGGGTTTGGTTGTGTGGGTGGTGGGTTTTAATGTTGGGGGGTGTTTGTATTTTTTTTTTACAGGTAAAAGAGCTGATTTCTTTGGGGCAATACCCCGCAAAAGGGCCTTTTAAGGCTAGAGGGGTTTTTTTTTTGGGGGGGGGGGTTATTTTTAGATTAGGGTTTAGGCAGTAAAAGAGCTAAATGCCCTTTTAAGGGCAATGCCCATCCAAATGCCCTTTTCAGGGCAATTGGGTAGTTTAGGTTTTTTTAGATTAAGGTTTTTTATTTTGGGGGGATGGTTGGGTGGTGGGTTTTACTGTTGGTGGGTCTTTGTATTTTATTTTACAGGTAAAAGAGCTGTTTAACTTAGGGCAATGCCCTACAAAAGGTAGTTTATTGTAGGCTAGGTTTTTTTTTATTTTGGGTGGGCTTTTTTTATTTTGATAGGGCTATTAGATTAAGAGTAATTCATTCTTATTTTTGATAATTTCTTTTTTTATTTTGTGTAATTTAGTTGGGGGGGTTTGTAATTTAGATAATTTTATTTTATTAATTTAATTTATTTAATTTTATTGTAATGTTAGGTGTTAGTATAACTCAGGTTAGGTTTTATTTTACAGGTAAATTAGTATTTATTTTAACTAGGTAGCTAGTAAATAGTTAATAACTATTTATTAACTAGTCTACCTAGTTAAAATAAATACAAATTTAGCTGTGAATTAAAAATAAAACCTAGCTACAATGTAACTATTTGTTAGGGTTTATTTTACAGGTAAGTATTTAGTTTTAAATATGAATTATTTAGGTAATAATTGTAAGTTTTATTTAGATTTATTTTAATTATATTTAAGTTAGGGGGTGTTAGGGTTAGGGTTATGTTAGGGTTAGGTTTAAGGGTTAATAGGTTTATTATAGTAGCGGTGTGGGCGGACGGCAGATTAGGGGTTAATAATATTTAAATAGTTTTTGCGAAGCGGGAGTGCAGCGGTTTAGGGGTTAATAGGTTTATTATAGTGTTTGCAATGTGGGAGGGCCTCGGTTTAGGGGTTAATATGTAGCTTATGGATATTAGTGTACTTTTTAACACTTTAGTTATGAGTTTTATGCTACAGCTTTGTAGTGTAAAACTCATAACTACTGACTTTTGATGGCGGTACAGATCTTGTCATTTTAAGCTGTACCGCTCACTTTTTTGCCTCACAGCAAAACTCGTAATACCGGCACTATGGAAGTCCCATTGAAAAAGGACTTTTCTTAAAGTGCGCTACTGACGTTGCGTGACGGCCAAAAATGTGTGCGGTACAGCTATTCTGACAAGACTTGTAATAGCAGTGGTAGGGAAAAAGCATTGTTATGGGCCATAACGATGATTTTTGAGTCATAACGCAAAACTTGTAATCTAGCTGTAAGTTACCAAAAAACACTAAACTACTAAAAATAACAAACCAAATTATCAAAAATAAAAAAATAATTACACCTAATCTAATAGCCCTATCAAAATAAAAAAGCCCCCCCCCCAAAAAAAAAACCTAGCGTACAATAAACTAACAATGGCCCTTAAAAGGGCCTTTTGTTGGGCATTGCCCCAAATATATCAGCTCTTTTACCTGTAAAAAAAATACAAACAACCCCCAACAGTAAAACCCACCACCCACACAACCAACACCCCACCAAATAACCCCCCCCCCAAATAAAATAACTATCTAAAATAACCTAAGCTATCCATTGCCCTGAAAAGGGCATTTGTATGGGCATTGTATTTAAAAGGGCATTTAGCTCTTTTAATGCCCAGACCCTAACGATCCACTTACAGTTCTTGAAGTCCCGCTTGAATGATCCATCCAGCCGGCGACGTCATCATCCATGCGGCAAGAAACCTTCATCCAGGCAGCCCCTTTGATCTTCATCCAGCCGGCAAAGTCATTATCCAGACAGCATCTTCTATCTTCATCCATCCGGCATGGAGCGGGTCAATCCTGAATACATCTAGCACGGAGCATCCTATTCATACGGTTGCCGCCGTACACTGGAACTTCAATGCAAGGGACACCATCAAAGATGGCAACCCTTGCATTCCTATTGGCTGAAAGATTTTAATCAGCCAATAGGAATTACAGCTGCTAAAATCCTATTGGCTGTTCCAATCAGCCAATAGGATTTGAGCAGCTCTCATTCTATTGGCTGTTCCAATCAACCAATAGTATTTGAGCTCTCATTCTATTGCTGTTCCAATCAGCCAATAGAATGAGAGCTGCTTAAATCCTATTGGCTGATTGAAACAGCCAATAGAATGAGAACTGCTCAAATCCTATTGGCTTATTGGAACAGTCAATAGGATTTTAGCAGCTCTAATTCCTATTGGCTGATTGAAATCTTTCAGCCAATAGGAATGCAAGGGATGCCATCATTAATGGCGTCACTTGCATTGAAGTTCCAGTGTACGGCGGTGACCGTATGAAGAGGATGCTCCGCGCCGGATGTATTCAGGATGGACCTGCTCTGCGCTTAATGGATGAAGATAGAAGATGCCGTCTGGATGATGACTTCACCGGCTGGATGGATCCTTCAAGCGGAACTTCAAGAACTGTAAGTGGATCGTCGGGGGTTAGTGTTAGGATTTTTTAAGGGTTAATTTCCCTATCTTAAATTAAATTAAAACTTACCTGTCAAATTAAAAAAACTAAGTTTAAACTAACAATTAAACTAATGTAATTATTAAACTAAAATTAAACTAACTACCAATTAAATAAACTAAACTACACATTAAAAAAATCCTAACACTACTCTAAAAATTAAAATGTATCTAATTACAAAAAAAACTAAACTACAAAAAATAACAAACACTAAATTACAGAAAATAAAAAACGAAATTATCAAAAATAAAAAAGAATTACACCTAATCTAATAGCCCTATCAAAATAAAAAAAGCCCACCCAAAATAAAAAAAAAACCTAGCCTACAATAAACTACCTTTTGTAGGGCATTGTCCTAAGTTAAACAGCTCTTTTACCTGTAAAATAAAATACAAAGACCCCCCCAACAGTAAAACCCACCACCCAACCATCCCCCCAAAATAAAAAACCTTAATCTAAAAAAACCTAAACTACCCAATTGCCCTGAAAAGGGCATTTGGATGGGCATTGCCCTTAAAAGGGCATTTAGCTCTTTTACTGCCTAAACCCTAATCTAAAAATAAAACGCACCCAAAAAAACCTTAAAAAAACCTAACACTAACCCCAAGACGATCCATGAACCGGCGTAGAAGTCTTCATCCAGGCGGCCCCTTCAATCTTCATCCCAGTGGAGAAGTCCTCATCCAAGCGGCGAGAAGTCTTTATCCAGGCGGCCTCTTCAATTTTCATCCAGGCGGCATCTTCTATCTTGATCCCAGCGGCGCAGGAGCGGATCCATCCTGAAGACATCCGGCGCGGAGCATCCTCTTCATATGGTCACTGCCGTATACTAAATCTTCAATGCAAGGTACGCGATCCAAGATGGCGTCCCTTGAATTCCTATTGGCTGAAAAATTTGAATCAGCCAATAGGAATTAGAGCTGCTAAAATCCTATTGGCTGTTCAAATCAGCCAATAGGATTTAAGCAGCTCTAATTTTATTGGTAGTTTATTTTAGTTTAGGCTTATTTTTTTTTTTTTTTTTTTTTTTAAAGGGTATTAGAATAGGACAAATTTAGTTTTTTTGATAAAAAATTTTTTTGTAATGGTAGTTTTTTTTTTATTTTTTGTAATTTTAGGTTTTAGTGTAAGGTAGCTTAGGTTTTATTTGACAGGTAATTTTGTATTTATTTTAACTACGTAGTTATTAAATAGTTAATAACTATTTACTAACTAGTCTACCTAGTTAAAATAAATACAAACTAACCTGTGAAATAAAAATAAAACCTAAGCTAGCTACAATATAACTATTAGTTATATTGTAGCTAGCTTAGGTTTTATTTTACAGGTAAGTATTTAGTTGTAAATAGGTATTATTTAGTTAATAATTGTAACTTTAATTTAGCTATATTTTAATTATGTTAAAGTTAGGGGGTGTTAGGGTTACGTTAGGGTTAGGGTTAGGGGTTAATATAGTTTAATTTAGGTTGTTGCGATGTGGGGGGCTGGCAGTTTAGGGGTTAATAGGTTTATTTAGTTAACAATTGTAAGTTTAATTAAGCTCTATTTTAATTATGTTAAAGTTAGGGGGTGTTAGGGTTAGCAAACAGGAGGGGTATCCGGAACACAGTCAAACTACTGGTCCATGCAACTGAAAAAATAAAGAGTAATCTGCTTCCTAGAGGACCCGAAGTGCTGTAGCAGCGGCGGATGCGGCCGCAAAAATACACAAAAAAGGTACAGAAGGGAGCAGGCACTACTCAGTTGGTAGTATATAAAAATATAAATGTATTGAAAAATCATTAAAACATTGGCTCCAGACTGGGGAAGAGACATACAAGACAAGTCTTACGCGTTTCGCACCCCCTGGAGGCGCTTAATCATAGACTGATTAGGACCAGTCTGGGAGACCTATTTATACACCAAGTGCAAAATGGTAAACCCCTGCTGAACCAGGAATCATAGCTAAGAAACACAAACATAGTGAAAATTTAAAAAAGCAAATATATTGCACGGATAATAACAAATGTGTGGTGTCTTAACCTACTATACACAGATGATACTTGACACTAAAGATAGAAAGGGGAAGAAAATTGATGAACCACTTTAATGGTAACGAATATAAATGACCTTTGGTGCTCTATATTAAATGACTTTGGTCCCCCTTCACTAATCTGAAAGGAACTTGATTTAAGCTACAGACAATAAAATCCCATATGAATTTGTTATAGACAATAAAATCCCATATGAATTTGTTATAGACAATAAAATCACATATGAATTTGTTATAGACAATAAAATCACATATTAATTTGTTATAGACAAGTACTATGTGGGTAATAAGCGAAAGTTAATCATCTATAAAATAATTAATGTCACATTCTCTGTTCATCCCTAATGACATTCTAGTGTTTAACTTTAGGATCCAGAACAATTCTTTTTTATCCAATATTTTACATCTGTTGCCTCCCCTCATTGGAACTTTAGCAAGGTCTATGACCTGAACTGATATATTAGCCTTCTCAGTAAAATGTATGCCATTGAAACGCGTATGACACGTAAGACTTGTCTTGTATGTCTCTTCCCTAGTCTGGAGACCATGTTTTAATGATTTTTCAATAAATTTATATTTTTATATTCTACCAACTGAGTAGTGTCTTCCCCCTTCTGTGCCATATTTAGTGTTAGGGGCTAATATTTTAATTTAGGTTGTTGCGATGTAGGGGGCTGGCGGTTTAGGGGTTAATAGGTTTATTTAGTGGTAGTGATGTGGGAGGCCAGAGGTTTAGGGGTTAATAACTTTATTTAGTTGCGGATATGTCGGGGAGCGGTGGAATAGGGGTTAATATATTTATTATAGTGGCGGTGATATGCGGCAGATTAGGGGTTAATACCTCAAAACTCGTAATCTAGGCGATCATTTGTTCTGTAAAACTTAATTAAATACTATTCTAACTTTTTGTGCATATGATTTCCTGGAGTTATTTCGGGGGGGGGGGGGGGGTCAGGAACAATAAATAAACTAATTAATTAAATAATCAATCAATTAATTAATCAATATAAATAAAGTAATGATTGGCAATACGTGCATAAGTACAGGAGATAGTTGTACACATGTACTAGTCAATGGCATAAAAAAGAGTGACTAATACAGGTACTTCGACATAAGGGACACAATTCCAGGGACCCTCTCCCCAAGCCCATGATGCACATAAAGATGCAACACCAAACCCCAACCTTGGGAGTAACATCGTGCCACTGAGAAGTCATTATTGCATTATTAGAAAAAATATTTTAACTGTCCACAACTGCATATTGTTTTACAAAACTTTGGGCAAGATTACAAGTGGCGCACAAACAGTTGCACACTAGCAATATCGGGTTTCCCCACTATATTCGAAGTTCAGCTTTTTTCGCACGTCAGGTTAGCGCAAGAGTGAAAGCTTTTTACTTTCAACTTGAAATACAAACTCTAGCCAATGCTTCTAGCAAAGTTAGCACACGCGTGGGAGCAATAAACATTACTCCTTTCGTAATCTAGCCCTTTATAGTGCAAATAAATATATTTATAAACAATCTCCAATAGACGGACATCTTTATAAACCTATAAACTCTTCAGTTTGAGAAAATGTAAGAAAACTTGACGTAGTGCTTTACCCTGATTAAGTTTTCATGGCAAAAACTGACACAAAGAATTCAGCTGCCAAACTCTAAGGCCCAGAATCCCTTGCTCTCTATGTGCTGTATTCTTCTTCCACATTGTTTAAATGTTGCAGCTAATCACAAGTGGCTAATGAGAGCTAAAAACAACACAAACTCTGCAATATCTGTGTTATTGTTTTCCATGAACTGTCATCAAACTCCTCTTTAGGTACTTGCTTTCCTAATAATTAAGACTGCTCTTTATGTTCCCAAGAAGCCTTATCTCTCACTTCACAGCTTACTCCTCTGGCTTAAATGAAGTGCTGTCAAGTAGCTCAACAGGCGTAAGAGTGAGGCGTTTAAAAATGAAAGCATTGAAGCCAGCAAGCTCTATTAAAATCCATTGGGAAGCAAATTATTGAAACTGCGATGTGCCTCTTAATACAGGACAGCTTTTTTTTTTATTCACAGCTAAAAGAAAGGAATAAAATGAGAATATCTCCTATAGAGAGAGAAAGGGGACATGAAAAGGCAGAAACCCTCTCTGAATTCTTATTTCCTAAAGCCTTCGGGCTCTGTGTTTCTTACAACACGCAGCGGCATACCCACCCTGACAGCACAATACAACAAAAAGAATCATACTCCGGAAGTCTGTCGAATTTTTAATAGTAAAACTTTTGTGTATAGGAAACTGCTCCTGTTGGCTGTAATTCACTAATGGAGATCAAAACCCATTGGGCTGCAAAATATGTGGTTTACTTAGGGGTCTCTGATTCAGCCATTAAAGACAAAAATAAAATATTTTAAATATAACTTTCTGGAACAATTTTCATATAGTATAAATTAGTATATAACTATTAATTAGCAGTGATCTCTAAGGCTGTTCGCAGTCTCCTTCAGCAGTGCTCTAAGGACTATAGTCCAAATACACATTATCCTAAAGAGTTAATGATTTATTTTTCAAAGATTCTCTTAAATGTTTAATGTATAACTTTTTAGAGATTTTATCTATCTATCAAAGTCCTTTCTGAACTTTGTAAGGGAGTTGCATATTAGATCCATGTTTTTAGTGGTGCAGAATCTGTTGATGCTCTACAAATAACTGATAATAATAATAATATGGACTCTAATATATCTGACTGCTTTAATAAATTATTATAAATTATATAAAATGTATATACATTTAAATATATTTTATATTGTGCTCAAAATCTTGAATTACATTTTAGCTTCAAAATAAAAGGTATTGTTAGAAAACAGAAATATTGTTCCTTTGTTTTGTCTGCTGGCTTTTAGCTATATGAAGTACATACTTGGCTAAATTAATAAAATAACATATTAATGATAGAGTTTTAGTTCCCAGTCAAAAGTTAAAAACTCGAAAAGTGCACAGACAAATATATTGTTTCAGATTAATCATTTATCAAATTTTGTCTAAAATTTGTTAACGGCTGTATTTAAAATATGTTAATGAAAATCCATTTGTCTCCTATTTTCTGACCATCTTCATGGCAGCTGGACATGAATGAACATTAAAATAAAGTTCAAGTGGTAGATAGCGCTGCTGCTACAAGCAGCACAAAAAAATGTTTTTGTTTTTTTAATAGGGTAAAAGATTGGCCAAGAACAAAATTGAAGCTTGCATACTTATTGTCTGACACCGAATCAATTAACTAACAAGGACATTGCTAAATTGTTATTGAACAGTGTAGATTTGAACTATATTAAGCCTTTCCACCTGACATAAAAGAAGACTCTCCTGCCTAAGACTTTTCCGCCTACAGAAAATCCTTTCTTGCCTGCAAAAATACTTTACCGCCTGCAAAAAAAAGACTTTCTCACCTACAAAACAATATTCTCCTGCCTGCAGAAAATACTTTCTCCCCTTTCTTGTGTAAAAGACTTCCCCCCTTCAAAAAAGACTTTTCCAACTACAGAAAATACTTTCCGGCCTAAAAAAAATATTCTCCTGCCTGCAGAAAAGACTTTCCCGCCCACAAAGAAGACTTTTCTACCTACAGAAAAGACTTTCCCGCCCACAAAGAAGACTTGTCCACCTACAGAAAATACTTTCCTGCCTACAAAAAAAGATTTTCCTGTTTATGGAAAAGACTTCCTCGTCTAGAAAAAAAGACTTTCCTGCCTACAAAAAAAGATTTTCCTGCCTATAGAAAAGACTTCCTCATCTAGAAAAAAGACTTTCCTGTCTACAAAAGAGAAGTTCCCACCTACAGTAAATATTTTCCTGCCTACAAAAAAGACTTTCTCACCCAAAGTAAATACTTTCTGGCCTAAAAAATGGATTATTCCACCTACAGAAAATACTTTCCTGCCTAAAAAAAAGACTTTCCCACCTTCAAAAATGACTTTCCCGCTTACAAAAAACACTTTCTCGCCTACAGAAAAGATTTTCCCACCTACAAAAAACCATTTGCAGCCTACAAAAACACTTTCTCGCCTACAAAAAAGACTTTCCCGCTTGCAAAAAAGACTTTCCCACCAATAAAAAAAACTCTCTCCCACCTGTAGAAAAGATTCTCCTGCCTTTAGAGTAATGGTTTTAACCACACAAACAAATCAAATAAATGTCTTTCTTACATATATTTGGTTTGTCCGTTTATCATTAAAGACATTAAAGAAACCTTCAGTTATCATTTTCATATTAATGCAATGAATATGGAAAACTTGTAGGATGTTTACATTAATGCATATATCTATAAAAAAACATGGAAATTCTAAAATTAAAACTCCCCATCACAGAATATTAGTTTAATTTTGTTATTTCTACAATATTTATTTATGTTGATTGGAAACTTGCCATTAACGTAAATTATTGAGACATGAGTATATTATCTGTAGTTAAATTAACTTCTGCAATTTCACAGTCAACCTGGAATTTCATTATGAGCTTATGGGGTTAATGGAGTCCATCTGTTTCTTTTTTAATAAAAGACAAATTTATTATGTAAATGTGAAAGGTATACATTCGGATATCTTTATCAATTTATCATAGTTGTTTATATACTTAGATATGTTTTTCCATCTAATTTATGGTGATGACATGTTCAGTTTTGTTTGTGATTATGATGATTCGATTGTGATCAAAAAAGTCCATCGCCATTGATGGCATCGAAGCGACATCTTGTTCTTCAGGTGCAGATCTGTGGCTGATATCATCATTGTGTTATAAAATGCCTTTGGCTATTGAATTTGATGGCTATATTGTTGTCAATGTCTAGTTGATAACTTGTACTTGGGTGGATTATGATAACCAAAGGTTGATGCGTTCCATGCATTATATGGGTGACTTTTCTGATATCTGATCTAACATTTTTTTAAATACAAGAACGGTGATCTAGTTTGCATTGTGATCTGAGGTTGAAAGCGTATATTAGCCGTCAAAAAACACAATTGACTAGATTGGAACTCAGGTGTCTGTCATGAAAATGAACACATTGGTTTTTGCAATTATGGAACCTGGAAAATGATTGCATTGATAGGATTTTATACAAGTAAAATAATAATGACTGTGACATGCTTCAATAAAAAAAAATATATCATTAAAATCTGTTTTCGGATAATGGTTCTATATTAGAATTTATAATTAAACCGAAAAGTTGTCTCCCCAATTATGGAAGGTTTCTTAGGAAATATTTACATTGTAAATGTTCTTAAAGAGTTGCACTACAATGTTGTATTAAAAAAACTCTGAGTATTCCTGAAAATTGACATTAACAGGATACTAAACCCAGTTTTTTTCTTTAATGATTCAGATAGAGCATGCAATTTTAAGAAAAGTTCTAATTTACTCCTATTATCATTTTTTCTTCATTGTCTTGCTATCTTTATTTTAAAAGCAGGAATGTTAAGTTTAGGAGTTGCCCCATTTTAAGTTCATCACCATGGTGCATGCTTATTGGTGGCTACATTTAGCAAACCAATAAGAAAGCATAACCCAGGTTCTCAACCCAAAATTGTCCGGCTATTAAGCTTTACATTCCTGCTTTTTAAATAAAGTTAGCAAGAGAACGAAGAAAAATTGATAATAGGAGTAAATTAGAAAGTTGCTTAAAATTGCTGCTCTATATGAATCATGAAAGAAAAAAATTGGGTTTAGTGTCCCTTTAATATTCAGAAATACTTTACTGGCTTGTGCATATTGAGTGCAATGATGATGAAAATGTTAAACTGAAGTGAAAATTAAAATGATTACTAGTTTGCATCAATCAAATTAATTTTAAAGTAATGAGTCACTTTGGACGGAATAAATCCAATGGGATGCACTGAGATTACGTTTAGACGCGCATGGATGTTTACATCTAATACTAACGAACGGATGGATTATTATTTACAGGGCTGTTCCCGTGGCACCTATAGTTTTGTAGCTGGATAATTAGATCAGGACATAAAGAAGAATGTTTAAGGTGCAAGCAATATATACAACATGAAATTCATTATTCCAAAGAATTGATTTGCATAGGAAGGACATTAAGAGGAACATTTGCTGCCATATGATCCAATGACTCCATGTATTGCTGTTTGTATAAGGGCAGTAGAAGTATGAGAATAAAAAATAAATAGATAATGAAAACTGACTTTTTTTATGGTTTGAGCACAAGAAAATCTTTACTGGCTATACTTTGCTTATAGAGCTTGTTTATTAACACATTTCACCTGTGTTTATGATAGACAATGGGGCATATTTATCAAGCCCCCGTGTTTCCGGCAAGCTTTCAGGCTTGCCGGAAACAGAAGTAATGAAGCAGCAGTCTATAGACCGCTGCTCCATAACCTGTCAGCCTGCTCTGAGTCGGCGGACAGAAATCAACCCAATCGAATACGATCGGGTTGACTGACACCCCCTGCTAGCAGCCGATTGGCCGTGAATCTGCAGGGGGCGGCATTGCACCAGCAGTTCACCAGAAAAACCAGCTACTTCATATACACAAATAAACCGATTTTTTATCAATTTTATACTCTGCAGCTGGTATAACAAGTCATTGAAAATACATTTATATAAAAACAATGGCCCAGATAACGAGTTTTGCTTTAGAGGCTATGTGGGTGCTAAGAGTAGTTTTCCTTCACCACTCACTTACCTGCAGCGCTGGTATTACAAGTTTTCAGAAACCCGTCTTAAAAAAAAGAGGTGAGCGTTGAGCAAAATTTTGCTCATTACCGCATTCCAATACCAGCGCTGCTTAAGTCAGCGGTGAGCTGGTCGTATGTGCTCGTGCACGATTTCCCCATAGGAATCAACGGGAGAGCCGGCTGAGAAAAAGTCTAACACCTGCAAAAAAGCAGCGTAAAGCTCCTTAACGCAGCCCCATTGATTCCTAGGGGGAAATAAAAGTTATGTCTACACCTAACACCCTAACATGAACCCCGAGTCTAATCAACCCTAATTTTACACTTATTAACCCTAATCTGCCACCCCCGAGATTGCCGACACCTGCATTATAATTATTAACCCCTAATCTGCCATTCCGGACACCGCCGCCACCTACATTATATGTATTAACCCCTAATTTGCTGCCCCCAACATCGCAGACACCTACATACTATTTATTAACCCCTAATCTGCCGCCACCAATGTCGCCGCAACATAACTACTATTTATTAACCCCTAATCTGCCGCCCCCAACGTCGCTGCCACTATATTAAAGTTTTTAACCCCTAAACCTAAGTCTAACACCCCCTAACTTAAATATAATTTAAATAAATCTAAATAAATATTACTATCATTAAATAAATTATTCCTATACTTACCTGTAAAATAAACCCTAAGATAGCTACAATATAACTAATAGAATTCTATCAGCCAATCGGAATCTAAGGGATGCCATCTTGGATGATGTCACTTAAAGGTACCTTCATTCAGCTTTAGTCGTCGGATGAAGAGGATGCTTCGCGTCGGATGTCTTGAAGATGGACCCGCTCCGCGCCGGATGGATGAAGATAGAAGATGCCGTCTGAATGAAGACTTCTGCCCGTCTGGAGGACCACTTCCCCCGGCTTGGATGAAGACTTCTCCCGGCTTTGTTGAGGACTTTGGCCCGGCTTAGATGAAGACTTCTGCCGCTTCCTTGAGGATGGATGTCCGGTCTTCAGAACTGTAAGTCGATCTTCAGGGGGTTAGTGTTTTTTTAAGGGTGTATTGGGTGGGTTTTCAGTGAGAATACAAGTTTGTTTGTATTCTCTTTGCTTTGTCAAAATCAATTTAGCTGCCTGAAGCATGAAATAACATAAATTATGCTTACCTGATAATTTCATTTCCATCGAGGGGAGGAGAGTCCAAGGCTTCATTCATTACTATTGGGAATTAAGAACCTGGCCACCAGGAGGAGGCAAAGACACCCCAGTCAAAGGTTTAAATACCTCCCCCACTTCCTTCATCCCCCAGTCATTCTGCCAAGGGAACCAGGAATAGTAGGAGAAATATCATGGTAAAAAAGGTGCCAGAAGATGACTAAATTTAGGGCCACCCAACGGAGATACGGGCGGGAGCCGTGGAATCTTCTCCCCTCGATGGAAATGAAATTTTCAGGTAAGCATCATTTATGTTTTCCATCTAAAGGGGAGAAGAGTCCATGGCTTCATTCATTACTATTGGGAACATAAACCTAGAGGACACTGAATGAAACTGGGAGGGTAAAAGGTGGATCCTAATCTGAGGGCACCACAGCCTGCAAAACCTTTCTCCCAAAAACAGCTTCCGCAGAAGGAAAAACGTCAAATTTGTAAAACTTTGTAAAAGTGTGTAAGGAGGACCAGGTAGCCGCCTTACAAATTTGCTCCATAGAGGCCTCATTCTTGAAGGCCCACGACGAAGCTACAGCTATAGTTGAATGAGCCGTGATCCTCTGAGGAGGCTTATGTCCCGCTGTCTCATAAGCCAAGCGAATCAAGCTCCTCAACCAAAAAGACAAAGAAGTAGCAGAGGCCTTTTGCCCCTTGCACTTCCCAGAATACACCACAAAAAGAGATGTAGACTGTCTGAAATCCTTTGTAGCCTGAAGATAGAACTTCAAGGCACAAACCACATCCAGGTTATTAAGTAACCTCTCCTTTGAAGAGGAAGGGTTAGCACACAAAGAAGAAACAACTATTTCCTGATTGATGTTATGGTTAGACACCACCTTGCGGAGAAACCCCAACCCAGTGTGGAGTACAGCCTTATCCGCATGAAACACCAGATAAGGAAGATCACATTGCAAGGCAGCTAGTTCAGATACTCTGCGTGCCGATGCAATTGCCAACAGGAAGAGAACCTTCCAGGACAGAATCTTAATTTCTATGGAATGCAACCTCTGCAAAACCCTAAGGACTAAGTTTAAGCTCCAAGGCAGAGCCGACTGTCACCAGACCAAAAGGAAGGGCCACAAACTGCATGTGTTGGTCCAGAAATTCAAATCTTAGGAACCTGAAGTGGTCCCTGTGGAATGGCACATGAAGGTAAGCGTCCTTCAAGTCTTGAAGACAGTTTTGACAGCAGGAATCTGCCCTCAGGCGGATGGGATCTGACCCTATCCTGTAACCCTGGGAGACCACTTCTAGAACCCAAGGGTCCTGAACGTCCTGTAACCATGCGTCTGAGAATAGAGATATGCTGCCCCCTACATGATCCGGAGATCGGTCGGGGGCCGCCCCTTCATGCCGATTTCATCTTAGCAGGCTTCTGGCTCTGCTTAGACTTGTTCCAAGATTAAGCCGGCTTCCAAGATCCCTTGGACTGGTCTGCTTTTGCGGCGGGTTGCTGGCACTGGGCCTTGTCCGCACGAAAGGGATGAAAAGTAGATCCTTTAGACTTAGCCTTCTTATCCTGCGGTAGGAAAGCTCCCTTGCCGGCTGTAACCATGGATATAATCGAATCCAATCCTGGAACGAACAGAATCTTTCCTTGAAAAGGCAAGGACAACAGCCTCGCCTTAGAGGTCATGTCCGCCGACCAAGATGTTAGTCACAAAGCCGTGCGCGCTAAAACAGAAAAACCTGGCACCTTAGCATTCAGGCAAATAATTTGCATATTGGCATCACAGATGAAAGAATTGGCGATCTTCAGCGCCATAATCTTCTCCTTTATCTCATCGATGGATGTCTCCCCCTCGACCATTTCACACAGGGATTCACACTAATATGTCACAACGGCCGCTGCTGGCTGAATAACAAACCCTGTGTGCTGAAACATATTTCTCAACATGTTTTCCAGCTTTTTATCCATGGGCTCCTTTAACAACGAACTATCCTCGAGGGGAATACTCATCTGCTTTGCGAGCGTAGCGATAGCCCCATCCACCTTAGGGATGGTCCCCCACAGCTCAAGCTGAGAGTCCGGAACGGGAAACAGTTTCTTAAATGAAGAATAAGGGGAAAAGGAAGAATGTAATCGTTCCCAATTGTTCTTAATAATATTAGCCATCTTAACAGGAACCAGGAAAGACTGAGGTACTACCCTGTCCTCGTATACCTTGTCAAGCTTAGGAATCACAGGATCCTCTGGTATCTTAGGTTCCGAAACCTCCAGAGTAGCAAGCACCTGCCATAGCAGAAAGCGCAAATTCTCCATCCTAAACCTATAACCAGGCTCCTCCGCCGCCGGAGGTTTAGATGACACAGACTCCGACCCAGAAGGGGCCTCCTCCGAAGAGTTGGAGTGGGCCTCGTCATTGTATAGAGCCTTTGGATCTCCCATCGGCGAAGACAAACCCTGGGCCGGGCCATTATGATAAACCCTATGCTTAGCAGAATGTGGTAAGGCATGGATCACTTTTGAAAGCGAAAATTCCAGTTGGTCCACAAAGTCTGACGGACAACTAATCTCTCCCAAAGGAGTAATGGTTGGACCCTGGGGGGCTGCATGTGCAATCGGAGATGAATGTAGGGAACACACCTCACGGGACGAAGAACCCTCAGAGGTGGACGGCTCAGTAATACTGGACATCCGTTTTAGAAGTTGTAACTTTATCTATACATGTGGAACATAGTTTTTGAGCAGGCTTATCTACCAGAACCTCCTCACAATAAACACAGGAATGAGACTTTATTAAGGAAGGAGAGCCTTCCAACACATCAGAGTCCTCCATTGCTTGTGCGTTTGGATAGGCTAACTTTATTTATCAAAAAGGCACCCCACCTACTAGGACCCATACTACAGAAACCGCTACATCTCCTGCACCACAGATCAGATGCATTAGGGAAAAACGCGCCAAAAAATGGCCTAGCAAGTAACCTGAAAGTTCCACACATTGCCAGAGCCTCGTCTCGCACATAACGCAGCAATGACACAATAAACAATATCATGTATAATCCCCTCTGTTCAATAATCCTCCTTCCAGGAATATTAACCCTTGATTCTGTAAAGATAAAAAGGCGCCACACTGTGACCCTGTCTTCTATGTTATCATTATTAATAAAAAAATGAAACAATCTTAACAGAATCTACGCCGTGGAACAGGAACACGGCCCTTCAAGTGTGATAGGTTAGTAGCCTCACTCCTGACATGGACTTTAGTAAAGAAAGCAGGCAGCGAAACTCGTCAACGCTGATTGCTTATGGAGCTGTTAATATGAGTCGGGATGGTTTTGCAGAAAGACTCTCCCTGCATCTCCGGACTCTAACTTTTGCCTAGGTTCTCACTGAGAGGCTGACAGGACTTTTTAAAACTCCAGTCCCACTGCGAAGAGTACTACCCTTCATAAGAGACTACTCTGAGACTTCGGCACTCCTCTGCTATCCTCCTGTGACGAAAGGAAAATAATGACTGGGGGAGGTATTTAAGCCTTTGGCTCGGGTATCTTTGCCTACTCCTGGTGGCCAGTTCCTTAATTCCCAATAGTAATGAATGAAGCTGTGGACTCTCCTCCCCTTTAGATGGAAATTACAGTTACACACAATTTCCGGCAACATTTCACTCATAGCCCAAAGAGCAGCGTATATCAGCTGGACCACTTGGTTTTGAATACCGCCTTCATGATTTTGAGGTGAGTTTTGATTCTGAAATAAGAGGCTTATGCCAGGACTTTATTGAATGAAAAAATGCAAAAGAAATTGCTTAGTGTCCAAACAGCACAGGGGCTAGAGCACTGGGTGCCTTATAGAAGTTCATTATTTCTTTGTATTAGCTGTATTATATCAGAAATGTCTTAAATTTACAATAATATTCAGGGCAAATAAAGGTGCAGCAAGATCACATTTAACCATAGTTCACTGGTTACTGACTGGCTACTCCTTTATGTGATATTA
Source organism: Bombina bombina (assembly GCF_027579735.1). NCBI lineage: Eukaryota > Metazoa > Chordata > Amphibia > Anura > Bombinatoridae > Bombina > Bombina bombina. Next base: position 1,133,710,510 of record NC_069503.1, read on the forward strand.
TTATAAAATATAAAGTTACTAAAGTACTTTTAGAGTGTCCAGATCAGGTTTCAATTCCATTCAGGGCTTTAATTAGCTTTTACTATGGGCATGTAGAAGGCCTCATACAGAAATTATTAAAACAAAATAAAGAAACCTACAGATTGTGTAGCACAGGTTGTAAGAGTGTTGTCATTTATCTTTTCTTATTTTTTTAACTCGCAATGCTAAAGGCATAAAACATAAATTTATGTCAGAAATAAAATTACTACTCAAATTCAAAAAACAGGGAAATTCCTGGTTTAAACTCACCCTGAAGTCACATTTTCTTTTGTTGTTCACTGACTATAAATTATATTAGTGCATTCACTGTTTTATCTGCTCTTGCACGCAGTGTATTAAAGAAAAGTATAGACTTTAAAGGTATATGAGACTATAAAAAATATATAAAAAATAAAAAATTATAGTTCATTTAAGAGATCAATGCAGTTCTTAAATTTCAACAAATACTATTATCGTTTTGGCATTGTTTTCTTATCATTTTAATTACAAAAGTGATGCTTTTCCAAACCCACCGTGGGACTCATTATACAAGTCCTATCACGGTGGTCTACCTAAGTGCGCGTACCAGCTGATGTGCAAGCGCATTGATTTGTAGCCTATAGTGCTTTAGTTTACATCACACACAGACCTACGATGAGTAGGTAAGTACCTCAAGCACATAATAAGCATTTCCCCTGGCCCAGGGGTCAGAAATCTTGGCTCCCCAGATGTTTTGGAACTACTTTTCCCACGATACTCAGCCAGCCTAAAGTGTGTCTGAGCATCATAGGAAATGTAGTTCCAAAAAATCTGGGAAGCCAAGGTTGCTGACCCCTGCCCTGGACTAATCCATAAAAAATATAAAATACGTCAATGCCAAACTTTTATGTGAACTTTTATTTTAATAAAATATAATTAATTTATTGGAGTGTTTTTAGTTTCCGTGTAATAATGATCTCTTTACCCAGATTTATATTACTAGTTATACCAGCGGAATTTTAAAATGAGCTTCAATTTTATAAAATATTAAATCTGACTTGTAGCCACAATTGGCAGAAATGGGGCAGTGCTGCGCTAATCCAGCACTTATGTCTGGGCAAAGGGTGTTGTGCACATGTGATAACATATTGCTTCCAGGGCGAATGAGGTCAGGAGCTCCCACCAGGATCATGAATATTCAGATTAGCATGGTGGTTGTGCATCAGGATTGGTCAATTCGATTTCAGCTAAAACAGCCTTTTTTGTGGGTTGTGGCGTGAGACAATTGATGAACAAAAAAAAATAATTTTTAATATGTTTTAAAACTTTGTTTTGGAGACAGGATAAGTGCATTTTATTTGTTATACTATGAAAAATCATAAACATTTGTTTAAAATCGTTCTTTATTGTACAGTTTTATAATCCTTTAAATTTTGGATTTTCAGTAACAGAAATTCCAAAGTCGCGCTTTTCAATCTTAGTGAGCAGTTAAACACTGCGATGAATATAATATATATATAATGTTCAGTGTAGGTCACTGATCAAAAGTTACCAAATAATGAAACCAGCACTCACTGTTGTACATCAATACCCCCAGTAATAGACAGTGATACAAATAGATAGACACATATATAAATATTCCAATACAAGCATTTTATATCACTAACAATTGTAGATTTTAGTGGGACAGCGAGAGAGCAGAAGAAAATGTAAGAATTTAGAGATAAACTGATTACTGTTAATATGAAGATCTTTTCCACTCACCATATACACTAGAAGAGGATGTTTTTGCACAAACACTGTAACTACTGAGACATAATAACCACATGTGACACCTCATTTTGTCATTAGCATTAAACTAACACCAAAACTGCAATGTGATGACATTATACAACACAGAGGCGTGATTTATGTCTTCCATGAAAATGCATTTTCTACTAATTCTTTGTGCGTTCATGGCTGTGAAAATCATTTGCTGCCGATACATTTGTACAAGTAAATAAAACGTTTAATAATAAAATTGTTTTAGTGAAAGGAAAAAGCAAGTTTGGCATGAATATGAAAACCATGTACAAAATGCGTATGTTATGCAATAAGTAATACATGAACAGTACTTATTCATCTTTTATTCATTTAGGGTTGTAGCAAATGTGTTTTGTATACGGAGTTTATTTCTATATTTTATACAAGCTAATGAGAAAGTCCAATTTTCATAATAAGCCGATCAGGTGAATGTTCTACTGCCTGCCAGGACAGGTGGCGGGTTTGCTGAACGTGCTTAGATGTCTCTAGGGCATTAGGCAATGTGTGAACAACGCTACGTCTCATGCCCTGCGGCTTGCTCCTTTTGCTCTTGGAAGCAAAGCTATTTTTTGGATGTTTTCCTGTCAACAGTCTAGACAGTTGGTGTGTTTTCCTAGCGCCAAACGAAGGGGGAAATTATGCCGTGTGAAATGAAAGTGGGTAAAGATGTGTCTTCTGTGCCAAAATGCCATCAGGTTCCTCCAGTTTGGTGGAATCTTAATGACTTACCCACATGTTGAACACCATAAGAATGATCTTTTGTATAAATTATTACAAGATCACATTTTGAACTAGAAGGGTTTAAATTCCATATGTCTTGTATTGGGCCTAGTACCACAAAGTTATCTTCATAGCAATAAGGCAACAAGACGTTAACCTGTTATAATGAATACTTCCTTGTAGACTCACTCAAGCGTTTGTTTAATACACAATTTGTTCTCATTTTAAAGTGCACCAACTAACTAAGCACATAAAAGTTTATGCTAAATGTAAAACTTTCTCCATGTCAACGGTCCAAACCCATCTTTGACCCTTTTCTTAAAAATAAAAACAAAATCTTCTTTAAATTAATTTGGGATTTTAAATGCTGTTCTCTCTGCCTAAAGTTGAACATCTGGTATTGAGAATTTAACTACTTCCAACTGAGCTGTTTTGACAATTCTAAATTTTTTATCACCGTGAAGAGGAAAAAAATCAGGAAAAAGAAACAAAAATCTGCTTTTCTTGTTAATTTATTGTGGTGTAACATACTTCTTTATAACAGCAACATCTAAATCTGTTTAGGATTCTTAGCGGTAAAACAGAATTTCATTATCTACGCGCATGGCACAGTTACTTCGAGTGTCAAAACGCCAACACCTGCAGTTATAATTACTCTGTGATTTCTAGCTGTTGTGGTAACACTTTTGTTGCGGAATGATAATGACGATATATGTATTTATTTACATACGGTAATTACTTGCTAAGTGAGCGTATGTTTAACAATTAAAGAATTGTCAATTTATTTATTTAAATTGGCACATTATTTAAATGGGCACATGTTGTATCCATTTCTTGGCAGCCTATTCAGGTGGCGCTGAGAGAGCTCTTCCAAGGCAGTTTGTATGATCTTGTGCGCGTGATCCAGTACCCAGGAGAATAGCAGATATACTGAACTTGAGAACATAGCAGGGAACGTACATCTGGCTCTGCTTGTCTTGGTGTATTCAAGTCCAGCTTTATTTATTTTACTTATGCATCTCTAAACTAGACTGTGCCAAGCAACACTGTGAGCTGATTATTATAAAATGACACCAAAGCAAATAAATAGGCATCCCGTTGGGATTTTCCAGTTTACCATATGAGCCAACGTCAAGTTAAACATACTGGTTAATAAGAGCGAATTACTTAAGTAAATATCACTGATATTTTGCTTTCACTCTTACAAAATCTATTGCACAGATTTTTTAACACTCATGGGGCAATCCATACTAAATGGTAAGATAAAGTATAAATGAGCTCAAAACTTTATAGCAGTTGTAATAGTTGTTCACTGATTTGGCTTTTGATTGTAATCACATTTCTATTTAGCAGAATGAACTTGTTTGGTGACTCATATTAAAAATATATTTATATATAAATGGTAACAGATTTAAGTAAATAACAAATTCCTAACATTTTCTGTTGGTGATATTTAAGATTTTCCTATAGATTATTTCACGCAAATATTTACAGATAAGGACCTGATCACAAACGGAGAAACTTTATGTATAACGCAGTCTTGTGCAATATAAAAACAGCAATGATCTTTATTGAAATAAAAACTTTATTTTTAAATACATTTAAAAGTTTCCTGTAGACTAGTGGTCAGGATCACTTTAGTATTACAAAATAAATCCTACATCTAATCATCTCGCTATTTAAAAAAGTAAATTAATTTCCACCTGTTTGACACTGAATTAGATTATGGCTTAAAATATTGCAACCGAAGTTTAAGTTTGGACTTTACATGATAAGATAGTTAAAAATGTGGTCTGCAATAACTATTTTGGTTGAAATGTCATATTTTGTTTGATTGTAGCATTTAATGTACATACAAGGATTGGCGTAAAGCTGATGTGGTGCCACTCTTCAAAAAGGGAAGCAGGGATGATCCAGGAAGCTATAGACCAGTTAGTCTGACATCAATAGTGGGGAAGATATTTGAAGGGATTATAAAGGATTATAATGATGAGCATATTCATGTAAACAAGATTATGAGTTCTAATCAGCATGGTTTTAGGAAAATAGATCATGTCAAACTAATCTAATTAGATTCTATGAGGAAGTAAGTAAAAATATAGATAAAGGGGAATCAGTTGATGTGATATACTTAGATTTTGCAAAGGCGTTTGATACAGTGCCACATGAGAGATTAATGCACAAAATTAAGAGACTGGGAATAGCTGAAAATGTTAGTTTATGGATAAATAACTGGATAAAAGATAGGGAGCAACGAGTAGTAGTAAATGGAGTACCCCAGGGATCAGTGCTGGGCCCTATTTTTTTTAATATTTTTATAAATGACTTCGAGCTAGGATTAAATAGCGACATCTCTATTTTTGCAGACTATACTAAGTTAAGTAAGGTCATTAGGTCAGAACAGGATGAACTTTTGTTACAAAGGGACCTGCAAAAATTAGAAGTATGGGCAGGTAAATAGAAAATGAGATTTAATACGGGAAAATGCAAGGTTCTACATTTTGGAAGTAAAAATAAGCAGGCAACGTATTATTTAAATGGGACAAGACTTAGCCAAACACAGGAGGAAAGGGATTTGGGGGTAGTAATAGATATAGATAACAAGCTAAAGATGGGTGCACAATGCAAGGCAGCAACATCAAAGGCTAATAAGATACTAGCATGTATTAAAAGAGGCATTGACTCAAGGGAAGAAAGCATAATTCTGTCACTATATAAAGCCCTGGTAAGACCTCACCTTGACTATGTAGTGCAGTTCTGGGGACCGATCGCAAAAAAAGATATTGCAGAACTAGAAAAAGTTCAGAGAAGGGCCACAAAGCTAATAAGGGGATTGGAGAATTTAACCTATGAGGAGAGGCTAGCCAAACTGGGTCTGTTTTCTTTAGAAAAATGGGGCTTAAGAGGTGGCATGATAACTTTATATAAATATATTCAAGGCCCATATACAGAGATGGCAGAAGCTCTGTTTATTCCTAGAAAATTGTTTGTGACCAGAGGTCCCAATTTAAGGTTGGAGGAAAGGAGATTTAATCTCCTGCAATGGAAACGTTTTTTCACTGTAAGGGCAAAAAAATTGTGGAACTCATTACCAAAGGAGGTAGTGAGTGCCAATACCCTAGATACATTTAAAACTTATTTGGATACATTTCTGTCTATAAACAAAATTCATGAATATGATTGCTAGTATTAAATGGGTCACCTATTAGTGGGATTATTTATACTTAACTGGAGCTTTTTGTCTATAATTTAGATTTGTGTAGGTTGAACTTGATGGACTTCGGTCTTTTTTCATCCTCATCTACTATGTTACTATGTTACTATGTTACAAAACAATTAAAGGCCAATTAAATACAGTAGAATTGTATAATCAACAAGTGCATTATAAAAGGACAATGAAATAGCGCTTACTTTGAATTTTAAACGAGTAGTAGATTTATTTATGACAAATTTCAACATTTGCCAGCCTACTTTATCATGTGACAGCCATCAGCATATCCGACTCATCTACGTATACACTGAACTCTTTAACAAGCTCAGTAGGACCTGGTGACTTAGAAAGTGTGCGTATATAAAAAGACTGTACACAATTTGATAACGGAACTAAATTAGTCTCTTAAAACTGCATGATCTTTCAGAATTATGAAAGTTAATTTAGTATCCCTTTAAACTAAAAGGTGCTAATTTACAAAATGTAGAAATATGCTATAGCAAAAGTTTAGACATAGCTACAGCCAAAACTACTGAATAGATTATCTCCAAATTTAGCAGGGTTATAAAGCTAGATCGTCACTGGCATCTTGTTAAAAAGTAAGTTGATTCTTTTTTTTTTCATTTTGGATGTGTAAATGTTTAATATTTCAGTTGTTTAACTTTCATGTGCATGCCAATGCTTTGGTCCCTCGGTGATCTGAATCTGAGACTTCAGGTGTGGTTGAGTGATGTGGAGTTGGCATCTGGGCAGTGTAGGGGCTGGGTTTTAGCTATTTGTTAGAGCTGGTGATTTTAAGCTGTCAATCCCAATTTGAAGCTCATATAGATAAAATGTTATATGCTTAGCAGAATTTGGAACATTAGGACTAACCTCCAAATTTTTTTTTGTCCTGCTAATTAGCGGCTAGATTTAGAGTTTTGTCGGTAAGGACCAGCGTAGCTAACGCCGGCTTTTTTCTGGCCGCACCATAAAAATAACTCTGGTATTGAGAGTCCACATAAAGGCTGCGTTAGGCTGCAAAAAAGGAGCGTAGAGCATATTTAACGCAGCTTCAACTCTCGATACCAGAGATGCTTACGGACGCGGCCAGCCTCAAAAACGTGCTCGTGCACGATTCCCCCATAGGAAACAATGGGGCTGTTTGAACTGAAATAAAACCTAACACCTGCAAAAAAGCCGCGTTCAGCTCCTAACGCAGCCCCATTGTTTGCTAAGGGGAAACACTTCCTACGTCTGCACCTAACACCCTAACATGTACCCCGAGTCTAAACACCCCTAGCCTTACACTTATTAACCCCTAATCTGCTGCCCCCGCTATCGCTGACCCCTGCATATTATTTTTAACCCCTAATCTGCCGCTCCGTAAACCGCCGCTACTTACATTATCCTTATGTAACATCTAGCTGATGTTGGCTGTTGAATCTTCCACCTAAACTTTAAAGGTCAATACATTGGCTATAGAAAAGCTATGTAAACATGATAAAATAAATTACATTCCCAGTGGGAAGTTGGAGAGATAAGTACTAAAATGTGCATTTTCAATTGTTCTCTTAAAGTATCGCCTTCTAATATACAGACTGAAATAAAATAAGGAAGCATTTGTGTGTATAGACTGAAAAGGAGGTCTGATCACCTTACAAGCTCAGACCATTTTAATTGGTTGTGGTTTAAAAGAGCAAAACTGGCTACAGGCATACCTTGCTTTTTTGTCCTTTTTTTGTGCATTCAGCTCTTTTTCGGCCCATTAAAATAAAAAAAGCCCTAATCTAAAAAAAAAAAAAATAAAAAAAAAAATACCTAACACTAACCCCAAAATCGGTACTCACAGTTGGTGACAAAAGATCTTGATCCCAGCTTCATCCAGGTTGCTCCATCTGTATCCATCGCGGGACTGGCATCTTCTATCTTCCTCCCAGCAGAGGCGGAGCGGTCGGTGGATGCGCGGAGGTGGAGGTCCAAGCGGAATTCTATCAGTCCTACGTGGAGGTCCTCTTCATGCAATCAACCACCGCATACTGAAGATTGAATGCAAGGTACCCCTTTTATATTGGGATGGAGCCGTCTGGATGAAGATGCTTTGCCGCTGGGATGAAGATCTTTCGCCGGTCTTCAGCAACTGGGAGTATCGATTTTGGGGTTAGTGTTAGGTATTTTTTTTGTTTTTTTGGGGTGGTTTTTTTTTAGATTAGGGCTTTTTTTTTTTTTTTTAATGGACCGAAAAAGATTTGAATGCCCTTTTATGTGCAGTAAAAGAGCTCAATGCCAATACAAATGCCATTTTCAGGGCAATGGGTAGATTAGGTTTTTTTAGTTAGTTTTGTTATGGGGTGTTGTAATTTTTTTAGCAAAAGAGCTGTTAACTTTAGGACAATGCCCTACAAAAGGCCATTTTAAGGGCTATTGGTAGTTTATTGTTGATTAGGGATTTTTTTATTTTGGGGTGGGGTTTTTTAAAACAGGGTATTAGAATAGGAATAATTTTATTATTTTTGATAATTTTGTTTGTTATTTTTGTAATGGGATTTTTTTGGGGTGTGTTTTTTTATTTTTTAGATTAGGCATTTTTTATGTTTAATGGGCCGAAAAAGAGCTGAATGCCCTTTTAATGGCAATGCCCATACAAATGCCCTTTTTGGGGGAATGGGAAGTTTATGTTTATTTTTATTTTGTGGGTTTGGGGGGTGGGGGTTTGTAATGTTAGGGGGTGTTTGTTTTTATTTTTTTACATAAGAGCTGTTAACTTTAGGGCAATGCCCTACAATGCCCTTGGTATTTTATTATAGATTAGGGTTTTTTTATTTTGGGGTGGGTTGTTTTTTTTTTTTTTTTAAATGGGGTATTAGAATAGAAATAAATTTAATTGTTTTGGATAATTTCGTTTGTTATTTTAGGTTTTTTATTTTTAGTAATGTTTGATTTTATTAGTGTAAGCTTAGGTTTTATTTTTATTTCACAGGTAAGTTTGTATTTATTTTAACTAGGTAGTTAGTAAATAGTTATATTGTAGCTAGCTTAGGTTTTTATTTTTATTTCAGAGGTAAGTTTGTATTTATTTTTTAATAGGTAGTTAGTTAATAATTGTAACTTTAATTTAGATCTATTTTAATTATGTTAAAGTTAGGGGGTGTAAGTTTAGGGGTTAATATAGTTTAATTTAGGTTGTTGTGATGTGGGGGCGGCGGTTTAGGGGTTAATAGGTTAAGTGTTGGCGATGAGGGTGTACGGCGGTTTAGGGGTTAATAGGTTTATTTAGTGTTTTGGCGATGAGGGTGTACGGCGGTTTAGGGGTTAATAGGTTTATTTAGTGTTTTAGTAAGTGTTGGGATGTGGGTGTACGGCGGTTTAGGGGATAATAGGTTTAGTTAGTGTTGGCGATGTCGGGGAACTGCGTTTTAGGGGTTAATAGGTTTAGTCAGTGTCGGCGATGTCAGGGAACTGTGGTTTAGGGGTTAATAGGTTTAGTTAGTGTTGCCGATGTTTGGGAACGATGGTTTAGGGGTTAATAGGTTTATTTAGTGATTTAGTTAGTGTTGGGGATGTCGGGGAACTGCAGTTTAGGGGTTAATAGGTTTAGTTAGTGTCGGCGATGTCAGCGAACTGCAGTTTAGAAGTTAATAGGTTTAATTAGTGTGGGCGATGTCGGGGGAATGGTGGTTTAGGGGTTAATAGGTTTAGTTAGTGATTTAGTTAGTGTCGGGGATGTCGGGGAACTGCAGTTTAGGGATTAATAGATTTAGTTAGTGTAGGAGATGTCGGGGGAATGGCGGTTTAGGGGTTAATAGGTTTAGTTAGTGTTGGCGATGTGGGGGGATGGTGGTTTAGGGGTTAATAGCTTTATTTAGTGACGGCGAAGTGGGTGGCAGCGGTTTTAAATAATTTTGTTTCGGCAATCATCAGCATATTAGTTATCTTTAGTTAAATAATTTTTTTGGATCCTTTTGTTTTTCGGATCCATTCTTTATTCATTTGCATTATTCTAATTTAAACTTTAGAATAGAATAATGAATTTGAATAAAGAATGGATCCGAAATAATGAACGAATCTGGAAAAACAATTTAACTTAACATAACTAATTTGCCAAAACGAAATTATTTTTTTAACTAATAAAAACGAAATTAAATTTTTAGCGTTGCACATGTCTACAATTTTCTTTTAATAAGATAGCCAAAAAACTATTTATTTAACAGACTGAGGTGAAATTCATCACAAAGATTAGACTCTTAAGACTTTGTTTCGTTTTTTTGGCTCAGTAATTTAAGGTGACGGTGCAATTTACCTGTCTGGAACCTGAGTTCATCTGCCATTTCTGCAGGTTTATCAACATCTCTAATAGTCATCTAGAACCTCACACTGATATTTCTCCTCTCCATCCAACCAAAGCCCTGTGAAATCACTCTACTGATATCGCTTTACAAGTTTTTTTGTAGATCTGTTGTAAGTCTGTTTAATCTTTAAACTTTAGTAGTTCCAAATATATTCAATTTTAAACTGGAAAAAAAGTTTTGTGTTCATGCAGGGGAAAAAACAGAAGCAAAACTTTTTAAATCTCATGCACAGTAAGATTATTTTATATATATACTGTATATATGATATGAGAATTTGGGCATTTCACAGAAAAACTTAACCAGATTGATTATAAATGTAAAGTTTTAATACTTAGAGGACAGACACTGACTGATCATGCACAAGTAAAGCAGGCTAATTTTGCACGTATGCTTCTCTGTAAATATAAACTTCTGATAGAATCTAATCAATCTTGTTTCACCAAAAAATAACCCTTAGTTTACATAAGAGTTGTGCAGTATGTGTCTGGGCAGCTCAGTATTAGGGACTGTTCAGCATGTGATATCACAGAGTACAATACACCCTGTTCCAAATTATTATGCCAATTATATCTTTCTTATTTACCTAAATATATAAAGCTATTTCAATCAAACTTTGAACAACATTTTAACAGGTCACGTTACATTTTAACATAGGACCCCTTATTTGATGGCAGATTCACAAGTCTTGCATCCATTGAACGTGTGAGTTTTTGGACAGTTTCTGCTTGAATTTGTTTGCAAGATGTCAGAATAGCCTCCCAGAGCTGCTGTTTGGACGTAAACTGCCTCCCACCCTCATTGATCTTTTGCTTGAGGATGCTCCAAAGGTTCTCAATAGGATTGAGGTCAGGGGAGGATGGAGGCCACACCATGACTTTCTCTCCTTTTATCCCCATAGTAGCCATTGATGCAGAGGTATTCTTTGCAGCATGAGATGGTGCATTGTCATGCATGAAGATGATTTTATTACGGAAAGCATAGTTCTTCCTTCTGTACCAGGGAAGAAAGTGGTCAGTCAGGAACTCCACATACTTTGCAGAGGTCAACTTTACACCTTCGGGGACCCTAAAGGGGCCGTCTAGCTCTCTTCCCATGATTCCGGCCCAAAACATGACTCCACCACTGCCTTGCTGACGTCGCAGTCTTGTGGGAACAGGGTGGCCGTCCACCAACCATCCACTACTCCATCCATCTGGACCATCCAGGGTTGCACGGCACTCATCAGTGAACAGGACTGTTTGAAAATTAGTCTTCATGTATTTTTCTGCCCAATGCAGACGTTTCTGCTTGTGAGCATTGGTTAGTGGTGGCCGAATGTAAGATTTATGCGCAGTTGCAAGACTCTGGGGGACTCTACACCTTGATGTCCGTGGCACCAGCAGCTTCAAATATCTATTTGCTGCTATGCAATGGTATTTTAGCAGCTGCTCTCTTGATCCGATGCATGGATCTGGGAGAAATCTTCCTCAATGTGCCTTTATCTGCACAAATCCGTCTGTGCTCTGAATCAGCCACAAATCTCTTAATAGTGCGATGACCACGCTTACGTTTTCGTGAAATATCTAATGTTTTCCTACCTCATCCAAGGCATTGAAATATTTCACTCTTTTCAGCAGCAGAGAGATCCTTTTCCTTCCCCATATTGCTTGAAAATGGTGCTCTGCCTTTTCAAATAAAGATACCAAGAGAACGAAGAAAACATGATAATAGGAGTAAATTAGAAAGTTGCTTAAAAATGTATGCTTTATCTGAATCATGAAATAAGAAATGTGGGTTTCATGTCCCTTTAATAAAGTGTGAATAAAGACTAGCGACCCAGTGCCTCTATGTGTTTAACCCCTGCAAGAATGGCTGGTCCTGAACAGAAACTGACGCTCTAGTCACATGACCCAGCCGTGTAACTAGCGCCACTGATTTGATTAAAAGAAAATTCCACTTTGGGCTAGCAGTGCTTGGCGGATCCCTAGCCATACTTCTACTATGTGTTTAAACCCAAATTTAGGGGTTAAACACATAGAGCTGCAGGCTTGCTATAACAAATTATATTTTCAAATATAATGGCCCTTTAAATCATTAAAACATATCATACAACTTTGTACATTTTCTTTAACCATTAGGACGACCTTCAACAGACACCGTAATTGTCGTGACTGGGGACAGACGTGTCTTATTGTTTAATATATAAATACGGAAAATCCTTACCCCATACGAATCTGAATCCGTATTAAACAACATAACATGTTTACTTACCAAAAGCACAATGCTCGTTCCTAAGAAGAGTGGAACATTTGTCCATTGTGCGAATCACATGCAGGTTTCCTGGGTATCTCCTGGATAAAGACCATATCTGCTGTCTCAATAGCACCAAAAGCTGTGAAAAGCCAGGCTGTATTTTTGTAAAGTATTCCAATCATGGTCATAGGGACATAATATCCAAAGTCCTATTTAAAGTGACAGTAAACTGTAAAAGATCTAAGACAAACAAGACATGGAGCACAAAACAGAGAAAAGCGATCTAAGTGCATTGTATACGTAAAACACTTATTTATTGCACGTCAAATAGTAACACTCACAAACAAGACCTCAAACAGTGTGAGGTATGTAACAGGTGTATTGTACAGAGGACCACCTGCTGGGTCCTTGATGCCTCCTTGTGTCCCTGATCTCTATGGTCCATTAACTTCTCTCACCACACTCCTAATCAACTAAGGAGATGCACTGGAGTTACCAAGTCCCTTAAAAGTGAGTTTGTTCTCCAGGTGGCATTCTCAAAAAGCTGGCAAGGGTTCACCACCACCGCAGACAGATTACGCGTCACTGTAAGTGTATGTGGGCATGGCCATACGCGTTTCGCAGGGCTCCTCCTTGCTTCGTCAGAGTAAACTGTAAAATTGTTTTTCCCTTATTGTGTTTCCAATTACTTTTTTTACCAACTGCAGAGTATAAAATGTATGAGAATTTGCTTTTTAAGGTTTATTTGTCTATATAAAAAGCTGATTTTGTTTTTTGAAGCCACAACCTAATAAAATGGGTTAAGCTTGTAGGTATAATCAGATCTCATTACTTTATCGCATATTGGAAACATATAGCTGCTTCTTTATCTTATATCTGTTCATAAACCAAACACCAATACTTGGACAGAACAATGGAATATTCAAATTGTATTACATTATTTCTTCTATATACCACTGGGAGTGTAATTTCGTTTATTTATATAACGCTTATTTATAGCTTGGACCTAAGGCCAGAAACTTTCAGAATAGGTGTTGATACTACAGGCTAAATCAACTATTTCAAATGCCAATATAAGGGTAAAGGAAATACTTGAAAACAATTTAATACACTCCAGCAGGTAAAGTGGATCATTGGGAACAAATTAAAATGAAGAACATTTTTGAGTAAACTGTCCCTTTAAATCACAGCTGCCCAAATTGTGCCCCAAGGGCCAAATGTGACACCACCCAGGGTTTTTGTGTGGCCCTCAGCAGAAAACACACATCAGTAATTTGTTATCACAAAAGCTGTTCCACCCTTCTTATTAGGTCATTAAAGGGATATGAAACCCAAAATGTTTTCTTTCATGATTCAGATAGAGCAGGCAATATTAAACAACTTTCTAATTTACTCCTAATATCAATTTTACTTTGTTCTCTTGGTTTTTTTATTTGAAAAGCAGGAATTTAAGCTTAGGAGCCAGCCCATTTTTGGTTCAGAACCTGGTAGCGTTTGCTGATTGGTGTAGCCAATGTAGCCACCAATTAGCAAGCACTAACCAGGGTGCTGAACCAAAAATGTGCTGGCTCCTAAGCTTAAATTATTGATTTTACAAATAAAGATAACAAGAGAATAAAGAAAAATTGATGATAGAAGTAAATTAGAAAGTTGCTTAAAACTGCCTGCTCTATCTGAATCATGAAAGAAAAAATTTGGGTTAAATATCCCTTTAAGCGTGTGTATTTGTACCAAGTCTTGTAATTGTAAGTAGTGTATAGTATATACAGTTAAATTCATTTATAATAGGTATAGCTAAATTTCTATGTAAACAATGTGACTACAACTTCAAGGTGATTTCTTTAGCATACGTGTCATTTAGCCCCTGTCCAACTGCACCATTAGTGACCTTCCCTTTATGTAAAATGTTTAGGTGCCCCTGATTTAGATATATTATTTAGTCCTTAATGCTGAGGTCCCTTAGAGAACAGGATAAAAAAAGGGAACTCAAGAGACAAAAAAGAGGGACATTACTGACCTTGATTCGGGGAACATCAAGAAACTTTTATGTCTGCTCTTCCCTGAGGAAGCAAAAAGAGAAATGAGGAAAGTACAAATGAAAATAATAAAAGCTAGATACCAAATTATCAGTCTCAAGAGTTACCTGAGTATCTGCTGTTCTGACCAGGTGCTATTTTAGGGGAGCACTGCACGAGGTATGAAAATGATTAAGCAAATAGACAATGGGAATAAAAGGATGTGTGAGCAGATAACCAGAGAATAGACAGGTCTATATATAGGAGTATCAGCAGGAGCTACTAATTGTGCAATCATACTTGTTTGACAGTGGGTTGGTTGCTCTACCCTAGTCAAAAAGGAAGATCTTACTTGTGTCATTCTGAAGTAATCAGTGACTCCAGACTAGTCATCAGAAACCATCCTGAAGTAATCAGTGACTCCAGACTAGTCATCGTAAACCATCCTGAAGTAATCAGTGACTCCAGACTAGTCGTCGAAAACCATCCTGAAGCAACCAGTGACTCCAGACTAGCCATCGGAATCCATCCTGAAGTAATCAGTGACTCCAGACTAGTCATCGGAAACCATCCAGAAGTAATCAGTGACTCCAGACTAGTCGTCGAAAACCATCCTGAAGCAATCAGTGACTCCAGACTAGTCATCGTAAACCATCCTGAAGTAATCAGTGACTCCAGACTAGTCATCGTAAACCATCCTGAAGTAATCAGTGACTCCAGACTAGTCGTCGAAAACCATCCTGAAGCAATCAGTGACTCCAGACTAGCCATCGGAATCATAGAAACATAGAAACATAGATATTGACGGCAGATAAGAGCCATAGGCCCAGCAAGTCTGCCCGACCTTACCTAACAGTATAAACTTATCTAGTTCGTAGAATAGCCCTATGCTTGTCCCATGCATTTTTAAAGTCCCCCACAGTGTTTGTTGCTACTACCTCTTGAGGAAGTTTATTCCATAAATCAATCACTCTTTCTGTAAAGAAGTGCTTCCTCAAATTACTTCTGAATCTACTACCATCCTGAAGTAATCAGTGACTCCAGACTAGTCATCGGAAACCATCCAGAAGTAATCAGTGACTCCAGACTAGTCATCGGAAACCATCCTGAAGTAATCAGTGACTCCAGACTAGTCATCAGAAACCATCCTGAAGTAATCAATGACCCCAGACTAGTCATCAGAAACCATACTGAAGTAATCAGTGACTCCAGACTAGTCATCAGAAACCATCCTGAAGTAATCAGTGACCCCAGACTAGTCATCAGAAACCATCCTGAAGTAATCAGTGACTCCAGACTAGTCATCGGAAACCATCCTGAAGCAATCAGTGACTCCAGACTAGTCATCAGAAACCATCCTGAAGTAATCAGTGACCCCAGACTAGTCATCAGAAACCATCCTGAAGTAATCAGTGACTCCAGACTAGTCATCGGAAACCATCCTGAAGCAATCAGTGACTCCAGACTAGTCATCGGAAACCATCCTGAAGTAATCAGTGATTTCAGACTAGTCATCGGAAACCATCCTGAAGTAATCAGTGACTCCAGACTAGTCATCAGAAACCATCCTGAGGTATTTAAATGAGATGACTCCAAAGTCATTCACTGGCTGCTCATGCTTGTGAAGTAATCAAGGGTTTTAGCTAATCATTCTGAAGTCATCACAAATAATTTTTTACCTTAGCTGATGGCTTTACAAGCCTGATGATGTGTAATGATATACAAAGGACTTCAAAAATAGTTGATGATCAACAGATGAACTCTAAAGTAATCCTGTTTGTTTTAGTTATACCACCTACATCTAAAAAAACCTATTATGTGCTAATCTAATGAGATTGAAGCGGCAGATTACATATTTTTTATTATTGTATCCTTCAATCCTTGCTATTCTTAAAGGGACAGGAAACCCCAAAAATTTCATGATTTGGATAGAGCATACAATTTCAAACAATTTTCCAATTTACTTCTATTATCAAATTTTCTTCATTCTCTTGTTATCCTTTGCTGAAGGAACAGCATTGTACTACTGTCAGCAAGCTGAACACATCTAGTTGGCCAATTACAATAGACAAATGTGTGCAGGCACCAATCAGCAGATAGCTCCCACTCATGTAGGATATGTGCATACTCTTTTTCAACAAAGGATAACAAAAGAACAAAACACATTTGAAAATATAAGTGAATTTTAAAGTATCTTAAAATGACATGCTCTACCTGAATTATCCAAGTTTAATTATCTTTCCTATCCCTTTAAAAGATGCCTGGAGCAGTACTAAACTGGCATGAAGGAATCCATTTAAAAGCAGATATTTGAATAAAAAAGCAAGGCATTGTAGAGTGAATTTGAATATATTTACCCAGAATCCTCTGCTACAGTGCAGGAAAAATGTGTAAATGGTGTAGAAAATGACCTACTGTGTGTCAATTTCATAACAAACTGTTATACATTTTATAATACAATCTTTCAACTGCAAAAAAATAAAATAAACAATTGTCTTTAAAAACATTTAAGCCTCTCTGCCACTGATTTTTTTTTTACTACAGTCCATGCAGCCCCACCTGGGACAAAGTTTATATTTCAAAGCAATTTTCAAATTGTTATGCATAGGAACCCTCAGCACAATAATATTTCCATCTTCTTACATCATGAAATACACAAATACAGATGTACAGATCAGAATATAAACGTCTATTAAGCACAAAGATTAATAAAATAACTGACGTCATAGGAATTCACCTGTATTGAAATGAAGATATTTTGGAATTATGGACTTTGCTTTTGAAGAATCTCTCAGGACTCCCCCAGCATGTCTGCCAGTCAGAGAAATCTAGTTTGCACCCTGATTGGGCTGAGGAGGAAAAAAACTATTACTGCCCCTATTCTTTTAGACGTCACGTCACATAATTGCCTAATCACACCCCTGGGACACCTGGCTCTGCCCTCCACCTTCCATCACCTTAACCCTTCTCATGGATCTATACGTCCTCCACTGTCCCCACCCATAGATAACCTGTGATTCCACTAAAGAGTATTTCCTTCATCCCCCATAATAAGCTTTCTGGAGCCACCACTGCTGCCAGCATTTGCTGAGGCTTTCCGCAATAGGGGAGGTGAGGGGGACTTGTCTTTTGTGAGCAGATCTGCAGCACGAGGCAAGGGCAGGGTGGTGAAGACGTTGGGGCTATCATGGAGCTGGGCAGTCCCTGGAAACCAGGAAGCTGCAGTAGACACAAACCTCCTAACCCATGACAATCCAACAATATCTGGGATTGTTGAGAGGTATTGCCTATTGTGAGATATAAATGTTCCCAAAACTGAAGGGTTGAGATATAAAAAGGAGTTTAAGATGTAAATATGTAAAGGGCAGGATAAGTATCTGGGTGTCTTATTAGCCCAATAAATATGCTAGATGTCACCTGTAAAGTAAATGCAGCTCGCATTGCTGTGCTAGGTGACGTTACTTGCTGTCTGGGTGCCAATTCTCGCTCTTTTCCACAAACTCTTTGCAAGTAGAGAAAGTTTTCATGGTTTTAAAAGTAAAGAGCTTGCCAAGAATGTCATAGTGATGTGCAAAATACGTGTTTGGCAGAGATAAGCTAGTTACTCAATACACTAAACTAAATAATGCATGTGCTAACGGAAATCACCTCGTGTATTGATTTATCTTGTGTAGGTGGAAACTAATGCTACAGCAAATAGGCAAATAAATCTTTGTAGGAAGACAACGTGAGCTGTTGGCCTTAATATATTCTCACCATATAAGAACATAACTCATTTTCATAACCGTTTTGCCAGCTGACTTATTGGCAGTGCATATGTAACTAATGGCATGGTATAGTCCCAAGCAATAAGTGTATGGTTACAGGACATAAGCAAGGGGCTGTATAGAAGTAAGGAAGTGACGTCACACCTTAAAGGGATGTTCAGCTCTACCGATAACATTGTAATATAGATTAAAGTGACATAATACTCATATGCTAAAACACTTGAAACTGATGCAGCATAACTGTAAAAAGCTGACAGGAAAATATCACCTGAGCATCTCTATATAAAAAAGGAAGATATTTTACCTCACAATCTCCTCAGCTCAGCAGAGTAAGTTCTGTGTGAAAAGTTATACTCAGCTGCTCCCAGCTGTAGGTAAAAATAAAAATAAAAATGAAGAAATGAACAGCAGCCAATCAGCATCAGCAGTGCTGAGGTCATGAACTCTTACTGTGATCTCATGAGATTTGACTTAACTCTCATGAGATTTCATAGTAAGCTTCCTTTACCTGATTGGTGAAATAATATGAGAGTTCACGAGGCTCATCCCCTAAGCTGTCCCGGGACAGACATACTAAAATGCTGCTTAGAAATCCTTTACAATGGGAGGTGGCTACTGAGGAACTTTTGAGGTAAAATATCTTTCTTTTTTGACAAGATTGTGCACGTAAATTCACCTTTTACGCAACAATCCTTTCTCTTCTCGAAGAGCTGTAGTTGCCAGTTTTGTGCAGCATAAAAGTTTCACGAAACACTTCAAAAATACATTACAGAGTACAGTTACGCTCATATTAACACTGTCTAATAAAAATCATTTAAAAAAAATATTGCACACAATGGTTATAAGGGCGAATACAAGCTCTCGGGTGTTGGAAAAAAAAGCCTACGCAGGGATTTTACATTGACATAGAGAAACATAGATTTATGTGTATAGAGATATGTTTAACTATGGAGATAATGACAATATTACATTACAATCTTATGCACATTAAACAATATCTCAGATGTATTTAGATATTTGCATATAGATCTCGAGATATCTAGACATATATATATATTCATATACATATCTCCCAATAAATAGATATAGCATTCCAAAAATCATCACCTATATAGAGAAATATTTATTTAGAATTTTGCATTACGCGGCTTAATGCATGCGCAAAATAAGTTATTTCTCCACTTGTAATAGCTGCGCAACCCCAAATGCGAAAAAGCCATAACGCATGTGGAGTTTTGGCAACTGATTTGTCGCGCGACTTGTAATCTTGCCCTAAGTGCGGTATTAAAAGTTCCATTAAAAGTTCCATTAAACTACACTCACAAATCAAATATTATGGATATAAGGTATGTGTAAATCGTTCACTTAAAAAGTCCCCTTTGGGTATTCAGCTTCACTCTGACCTGTTTTGGCACAGCAGCTTAATAATAGGACCTCCTAATCGACTCCTCAGCTAAAGATAGGTGTCTCCACTGTCTCAGATATTACAAGAGGTAAAATTGCCCCTCTAGTCAATGCTAACAGGTTAGCGTGTCCATTAATGACAGCTCCTAGACACTCCAGTCTTGCTAGGCGGTACCTGCAGCACTACGTGGGAATGGCCTGACACGTTTCTCACGGCTTCTCCCTGCTTCCTCAGAGGCTTCACCCACTCCTCCTACAAGTCCACATAATAGCTAATGTACAATGTATTGTTGCCTCTATTTAATATCCTTACAACACAGATACTTAGTAGAAGGTCATACTGTGGTGCCATGACGAAACAGGTCAGGGGCAGCTGCATACCCAGAGGGGACTATTTAAAGGGACATTAAACACTAAATAAATGCTAGATAGAATGATGTATGCAGAGAAAAGATTAGTCTGAGAATAACATGTAGATGTAGTTTTTAAGTTTCATTAGCTTTTTAAATATTGAAAAAATAAGTGTTAAGTTTTAAGGGCCGATTTATTATGCAGGCTCGCCAGAAACATAAGTTAAGAAGCAGCGGTCTTAAGAACGCTGCTCCTTAACTCATCCGCCAACTCTGAGGCGGCAGACAGCACTCAGCCCGATCGGATACGATTGGGTTGATTGACAACCCCCTGCTAGCGACCGATTGGCCGCAAATGTGCAGGAGGTAGTATTGCACAAGCATTTCACAAAAAATGCTTGTGCAATGATAAGTGCGGACACTTAGTGTCTATAAAACAATGGGAGCTGCCATGTTGTAACTTAGGTTACCTTCTCTGATGTGGCTAATTAGGGACAGTTATAAATAGGTCACGATAGTGTGCAGCCAATGGCTGTGTGGAATATAACAATGTTCTGCACTTCCATTTCTAATAGCAACTGAAAAGCTCACAACCTCAGAATGGAATTACAGGAAAAGGGAACAAAATAAATAATGAAAATATATTGCAGAGGGTTTTTTTATATATACGATTTATCATTTTATATTACCATCTCAAAGTGTTTAATGTCCCTTTAAGTTAAAGCTTTACACATTCCTCATATCCATGAGGTATGATTTGTGAGTGTATTTTATGAATTTCTTTATTAAAGAAATGAACTTTTAATACGGCACTAGAGGGTGTATTGCGCATTTCTTTATCATTGTAGAGAGTGGATCATCTATTATTTGTAGCCATAGATGTTGCACCGGTAGCGGAAGCAGCAGACACCTAGACTAACTTCTTGGACAATCACTGTATATTTGCATATCCTTTATTGGTTTATTTAATGTATGTACTGTATTCTTTATACTATGGGTCACATTTATCAATCTCCGTATGGAGCTTGAAGGGCCGTGTTTCTGGCGAGTCTTCAGACTCGCCAGAAACACCAGTTATGAAGCAGCGGCCTAAAGACCGCTGCTCCATAACCTGTCCGCCTGCTCTGAGGAGGCGGACACACATTGCGGGAAATCAACCCGATTGAATACGATCGGGTTGATTGACGCCCCCTGTTAGCGGCCAATCACAGTTCACAAGAGCTGCTGGTGCAATGCTGAATGCGGAGAACGTATTGCTCTCCGCATTCAGCGATGTCTGTCAGACATGATCCGCTGATTGGATAATGTTGGACAGACATTTCATAAATAGGCCCCTATATGTAGAGATTTTTTATACATATATGAGTTGTGAATTATAATATAGGCTTTGAACAAAAGGTGTTTTCACTACTGGTTCAATAGAAAATATTATATTATGAATGGCGCTCCTACTAAATGGTATTTTAGTAAGTAATTATTTATTTTGTTTGGTTTTGCTGTGAAATACCTCAGAGAAGTGTGCTTGTTCCTCTCCCTCCTGAAGACTAGAGCGGTTTCATTATAACTATGGTGAGATTTACCTGAGCCTGCAATATTCTATGCAGTGATTGGTTGGCTCAGATCTCGGGCTCAGTTATATCTGCCCATATCTGTTCAACTTATTAAAGGAGAACAGAAATACGGATCCCACCAGGCTTCCCAATTTTTATATCCCTAAACTGCTCTTTATTTTCAAAAGCCTGCCTATTGTGCAAATACAGTGACAATATCAAATCATATGAAAACATTTATTTGCAATACAGTGCACAAGTGCGGATTTAACCGCTAAATTATATCTGTACCCCTATTTTGAGCGTAGGATGAATAGCAAAAAAAGGAATGCGCTAATTTGTTAGAGCATGTCATTTTAGACTAGCGACCCTGCTCTACTGTGTGTTTAACTTTAGCCAGAGTCGCTAGCCTAAAATTACTAAAATATAAATTCATTATTTGAAATAAGTGGTATTCTAGAGATAATGAATGTATGTAGTTGGGGAACACATTTAAAAAAATACTAATGTGATTAATTCAATGTTCCCAGGAGAGCTAACTATTATTTTTGTGACAAGTTATCTAGAAAGAAGGGAGGGGGGGGTTAATCAATAAAATACGAGACATCCCACTCCAGGTTAACACCCTTTGTATGTCTTCTATTCAACTTTAGTATCCAAAATAGGTCTCTTTTTGTTAGCAATCTATGTCTGTCAGCACCCATGGGATGCATTTTAACAATCTCAATGATCTGCACTCCAAAGTTAGGAACACTTGTGAGGTGCAGTCCATTGAAGTGTTTAGCTATTGTGGAATCTTTGTTAAAATTCTCATCATCCCTGAGATGCTCTCTGACTCTGTCTCGGAGCTCACAAGAGGTTTGGCCTACATACTGCTGTTTGCAGTCATGACAAGTTATTAGATAATTGACCCATTTGGTTATGCATGTGGCGTAAAGGTTAATTTAAAATGTTCTTTGCGTAACAGTGGAGTGAAAATGTTGTCCCAAAATTACTGTTTTACAAGCTTTACAATTAAAGGTATTACATTTGAAGTTACCCTTCCAATGTAGCCAGGTCATTTTGTTTGGTTTATTTGTCTGAACCATACTTGGTGAAAGTTTGGAGACTAGGGTTTCTGGATTTCTAGACACAAACCTACACTTATCCATACCAGGTGCCAAAGCCTGATCATTTTCTAATAACTTAAAATGTTTTTCAGGATTTGAACAATTTTGTCAAATTGTGGAGTGTATGGGGTACTGAAAACTATGGCTCCTTCTGTGAACCATCCCCTAGATTTTTTTATCATTATTGAGTTTTGGATCACCTCTAGCTTCCTTCTGGGCAAAGAGCAGTACATTACGATCATAGCCCCTGTTGAGGAGTGTATTCTTAAGTTCCTCAGATTGTGTGTTATAAGTAGATTTACAATTAGTATTTCTCCATAGTCTGAGGAATTGGCTTTTTGGGATGGAATTTAAGAGATGAGGTGGATGTGCGGAATTGGCATGTACTTGACATATTAGTGCATGTTTCAACTAAACTCTCTAATGTAAGGTCCAAGAAGTTTACCTTTTTTGTGCTAGACTCACCAGTAAAGCGTAGCCTGTTAGTATTGTCATTGAGATAATTCAGAAAGTCTGTAATGGAGAAACTATCTCCCTCAGTACTGTCAATTATAAATATCATATCGTCAATAAACCAATTATATAAAATAATATGATTGTGGTAGATGTTACAGTCAGAGAATATGTGTTGGAGTTCCCACCAACCCACAAACAGATTGGCATTTGAGGGGGAGAATTTTCCCCCCATAGCTGTGCCGCAGAGTTGAAGATAAAATGTTTGATCCGAACGGAGCTTGTGGGCCCGTGTTTCTGGCGAGTCTTCTTTGAGTGTATTGATACGGGTTCTTGTTTATATCTGCAGCCAATGTGATTAAATCGCTTTCTACACTGCTTTGAAAAGCATTAATGTAAGGCTAATTTGTATGGGATAATAATCCATGTTTTTTATTATTGGAGGAATGACAGATTGCATTCTGAGACCATTAAATTGATTCCCACTGATAGATATTTCTCTCATAACCTCCAGAGCACAGTGATCTTTAAAATCCTTCAATTCTTCTTAATCAGTATTTTGATTGGTTCGTGTGGGATGTGTGAGTCCATTGGTCTCCTGTGATTCATGGGCTGGCTCATCTTCAGTGAAAAATGTCTTCAATGTCATGTTGTGGACAAACATTTTGAAATCCAAGATGGTTTAACATATTGAGAACTTGTTAGTTGGAGAAAAGCCTAGTCCTCTTGACAGGAGAGATTTTTCTTCATTGGTCAAATTATAGTCTGAAAGGTTGACAATGTTCAGACTATTGTCCATTATTTCTTGCCCTTCCGTGTGTTTCTTCTTGTTTCCCCTTTGGGACCTTTTTGTTTTGCACCTAAAGGGACACTCTTTTGTGAGGTGATAGGTGCATTGGTGGCCATTGGTTTGTCTTCTGGTGAAGAAGTAACTGCAGAGCCGCTATCTATTTCAGATGACCCCTGTGAGTTGGGCTCTGGATCTGACGACTCCATATCAGTGGAGGAGAAAGACACCTTCTTGTCTCTATTCTTCTTATGGTTCTTCAATATTGACTTTGGAGTATCTTTATCCTTAGTATCTTTTTTACGGCCAGAGTAGCGCCTGAATCTTCTGTTCCATATTGGGGCCAAAATTAGACTCTGTTGCTCTCATAGTCCTTTCTGTCCCTATCAAATTTATTTCTTTTAAATTCAGCTAGATCAGTTTTTAGCTTTTTTATATTCTTTCATTTGTCCCTTTAGGGCAGTATATGTGTCATTTTCTTTTAGGGTATTTAGTGACATCTTGTCTGAGTGAATAAGATCCTTCAGCTTGTCCCTTCTCCTTTGTTTGTCTTTGACCAGGATTTTTATTTTATAGTGTTTTGGAGCAACAAGTAAGCACTTAATACCACTCCTCTATCAGGTCTTGGTCCTCTAGTTGATATGTGGGGAACTTGTGCCAATGCAGTCCTCTGGGGATTTTGTTAGATTCTAAATAGTGGTCAAAGGTCACGGTATCCCACATGAGCCTAAGATCAGTTGACAAAAATGTTTCAAGGGCCATACATTTGGATTTAATGTTTGGTTGTTGATCATGTTCACTGCTCTGGTTGTTAAAAATGGTATTAAAGAAAGCTCTTCTGTGTTCCAGGTCAAAATAAGAACCTGTAGAGCAAGATGGTTTTTCTTGCATACTTAAAAAGTTGTTGATAAAGTATAGCAATTCAAAAAAGTGTGTTTGCTTAAAGAAAATATCCTTAGTAAACTAGGTATTCCCTCTCCCTAGGAAAGGCACTGCAAATTGGAAAGGCTGCAACAGAGAAGATATAATTATAAGTTACTTTCCTGTTTGTTTTGGGATATTATTTTGTATGTTTATACAAGTATTATACAAATCCACAAAGCAGGTTTTTCTGCAAAAACATTGGATAATAAACACAATTGTAGATTGGATCCCCAGTGTTATAAAAGTTAGGACTGTGAATTATGGTGTATAGTATAGTCATTAGCTCAAAACAACAGCATGTTTGTAATGGAGAGTAAGTTAAATACACAGTACCTTTGCATATGTAGTCCTGTTAGAGATGGAGTGCAGGCACTATTCAAATTCACCCTGGATAGCCAACTCCTGCGATCCAATTGCTGCATGAGTGGCGGGTATCTTCCAGTCCATGCTGGCAAAAGGAGAGCTGTCCCAGCGTGTGACGTTACAAGAAGTTGCTGCAACTGAAAGCTGAGAACCCGGTAAGTGGAGAACATTCCCAAGGAGAAAACTACTAGCTCCAGATTGCAGTATGGTGCTTCAAATCGGCGATGGGGACCAATCCAGCAGTAAGAAAACAGAGAAGCAATGATCTGAGCACTCGGAGGGGGGAATAAAATAATAGACTTTATTTAACAAAAGTTAAAAAGATTCATGGGTATGCAAGGATACAAGGAAGGCTGGTCTGACGCGTTTTGCGTATCTAATTTATTTTTGTTTTCCCTATCTAGTTCCTGATAGTAGACATCTCCCCTAAAGTCATTTAGTTTCTCCCTCATATCCTTAATTTGATCACCCAAACTTTTTACTTTTTTATTTCTGTATTTAATAAAGATATTAATACATTTGAAGGAACACACTAATGCTTAGTTCCATTCCGTTAATAGTTTGACTTCTGTGTTGTCCATAATGGGAGTTTTTACTAGACATAATCCTTTGGGTATAATATTATATTTCAGATATCATTCTAAATTATTACTATTGTGCCAGTTTATTATTTGTTTACGACTTAATTTTTCCAATTTTTCTAATAATTGTTTTGGATTAGTGAGGTTTACATTTTTTAATGTTGTTGATTCTTCCTTACTGAGAGATAAGTTTTTCTGTTTACTGGTGGGGCTAAAAAATCCCCATATTTAAATTCAGACATATCCGAAGGAGTATATAGTGTTACCTAACTGTAAATTCCTATCCTGCAAGCTTTTAAAGGGAAAGAATAAATAAACTAAAAAGGAGAAAAAAGCGCTGGATAATGAATAATACAGAAGTAAAGAGTCTACTCTGTACTGCCACCAGCTGCCACTACCTAAAAGTATAGTGCCTATTGCCCTTAAACAATATGATCAATACTTAAATAACAAATGAAAAAGAAGAGTATGGAGGGCCCTAGAATTGGTAATACTGAGAACCTCTGTGATATTATGTTTCCTAATACTTATACAGTATATAGATATAAAATGCAAAATGTATACTTGCTGGGCAATAAAAAATAATAGCAATGCACCCCACAAATAAAACAACAATATTTATAGCAATAAACAACATTTTTATACAAGTTCTTTTCTATTCTGTTAATCTATATGTTCATAAATGCAGGGAAGTGTTAATAAACGTCAAATGGTTTTGGAGGGAATTATTTTGCTTAGCCTTTTTTAAAATTGGAGGTTAATTAGGCAGAAGGGGGCATTATATTGGACTGACTCACGTGGATAAAGGCCCAGATTGACTCATAGAGCAATTTTTGTACACTCTGCCCAAGCACAATCAGATGGGGGATCTTGCCCCTTGTTAACACAAAAGTGTTGCAGCTCTGACCTCACCTCCCAGCATGCAGTGATGTCACAGGAGACAGTACGCCACAAGCGCGTGTGCAGCAGGAAAGAATCCTCATCATAAGGTAAGAGGGGCCATAATTGCTCCCCAGTGCAGGGTTTTTAAAATGTGCTACTTAGTCATAGTATGTAGAACAAGCACAAATTCTTACACACCTAGAAAGTGCATTCCTAAATTAAATAAAAAGTTATCTATATAAAAATATATTTTATTCCTGAATCTTTGCACATATTTTATGGTAAATTGCTATTATGTTTTTTCAATACACTTTATTATTTTGTTTATCAATTATTTTGTTTATTAATAAAATGCACTTTTGTCCTACCATTATTATTATCATAGATCCAAGCTTTTTTTATGATGTTAATTTTGTGTGTGTGTCTGTGTGTATGTTCATGTGTGTATGTACATGTGTGTGTGTGTGTGTGTGTATGTACATGTGTGTGTGTGTGTCTGCGTGTATGTACATGTGTGTGTACATGTGTGTGTGTGTCTGTGTGTAGGTTCATGTGTGTGTGTGTGTGTGTGTGTCTGTGTGTATGTACATATGTGTGTGTACATGTGTGTGTATGTCTGTGTGTATGTACATGTGTGTGTGTCTGTGTGTATATACATGTGTGTGTATGTACATGTGTGTGTGTGTCTGTGTGTATGTACATGTGTGTGTATGTACATGTGTGTGTGTGTCTGTGTGTATGTACATGTGTGTGTATGTACATGTGTGTGTGTCTGTGTGTATGTACATGTGTGTATGTCAGGTGTGTGTGTGTGCCTGTGTGTATGTACATGTGTGTGTATGTACATGTGTGTGTGTGTGCCTGTGTGTATGTACATGTGTGTATGTACATGTGTGTGTGTCTGTGTGTATGTACATGTGTGTGTATGTACATGTGTGTGTATGTACATGTGTGCGTGTGTCTGTGTGTATGTTCATGTGTGTGTGGGTGTATATATGTGCATGTGTCTGTGTATAGGTACATGTGTGTGTATAGTTTTTTATGATGTTAATTTTGTGTGCCTTCCTGTAGACCACAGCCTTTTAAAATGATACATAATACATATTGCAATGATTTATATTAAGTAGAACCCACTGGTTGGTGCTTTTTGACATTGTGTCTGTGTGTATGTACATGTGTGTGTATGTACTTGTGTGTGTCTGTGTGTATGTACATGTGTGTGTATGTACATGTGTGTGTGTGTTTTTGTGTATGTACATGTGTGTGTGTCTGTGTGTATGTACATGTGTGTGTAGTGTGTGTCTGTGTGTATGTGTGTCTGTGTGTATGTACATGTGTGTGTGTGTCTGTGTGTATGTGTGTCTGTGTGTATGTACATGTGTGTGTGTCTGTGTGTATGTACGTGTGTGTTTATGTACATGTGTGTGTATGTACATGTGTGCGTGTGTCTGTGTGTATGTTCATGTGTGTGTGGGTGTATATATGTACATGTGTCTGTGTATAGGTACATGTGTGTGTATAGTTTTTTATGATGTTAATTTTGTGTGCCTTCCTGTAAAGACCACAGCCATGTAAAAGCCTTTTAAAATTATACATAATACATATTGCAATGATTTATATTAAGTAGAACCCACTGGTTGGTGCTTTTTGACATTACAGTGAAACAGACCTTTAATAAGTTAAATACTGTAAAAGCCGTCAAAATTAATGTAAGTAAATATCAAATATATACAGTATTTTATTATCCATAATTAAACATTTTAGGCTAGATTACAAGTGGAACATTAAATTTGCACTCCGCTCGGGCACTAACTCCACTAGAAGTAATCTGGCAATGCGTGTTGGGTAGCGCTCGTATTTAAAGTTGAAAGTAAAAAGATTTTGCAGGAGTGCTAACCCAATGAGCGCAATAAGCCGAACTTCGAATATCGCAATTACCGTATTCCCCCATAGAAGACAAAGGAGCGTGAAAAGTGGAAAAAAAACTTAACATCCTACTCACGCACAAACCTGATTGTGTTTTCTCAAGTGCGCTAACCC
Organism: Bombina bombina; assembly: GCF_027579735.1. NCBI lineage: Eukaryota > Metazoa > Chordata > Amphibia > Anura > Bombinatoridae > Bombina > Bombina bombina. The sequence goes on from NC_069503.1 coordinate 1,133,739,029, forward strand.
AACAAGAAAATATTAATATTTCATATTCCGATATTCTTCACATATCTTTGAGCCCTTATTACTTTTTTATGCCATGTTTTACATGGTGGTGGTGTTATGAGTGTAAGTGTACTTCGTAATATCTTTTTGATGTATTTTGTGACACTTTTAATTTGAGCGTAACAGTTAACCAGAGCTCTGAGGATGCGATATTTTCAACCGATCGCGTTTACTTTCAACTTGTAATATGCACCCTACTTCCAAATGGCCACATTAAACCTGATATTGCTCACATGCAACTGTTAGCGCTCCACTTGTCATGTGGCTATTTATCGGAAATTATGTTTTGTTGCTTTAATTGAGAAAACGTGTTTCGTATGTAATTTTATTATATAATTCTAGAATTTTGTTTTTGTTGTGTCAGATAGGTAAATGTACTTTTATTCCCATATACCTTGTATCTGAGGTTCTCTTTCTCCCCCGGTTAATTTATGTAACATCTGGGGCTAAATTACAAATCAGCGTATATGAATATAATCATATACATATATATTTTAAAATGCTGCCATCGCTGCGCTACTTATCCCCTGCGCAAGGTTCTGATGCCGTGTCTGAACAAGCAGAAACGGGCTCTATCGTGAGCGCAATGCTTCCTAGCAATGCAAACGCAAGCTTCCATTCGCATTGCGATTGACTTGTAATACCAGCGCACATTATCGTAGGCTGGTATTACAAAGTGGAGAGCTAATAGCGCTCCACTTGTAATCTAGCCCCTGCTATTAGGATCCAGTGGCTATTTTTACATAAGCTATATATAGTGTAAGGAGGTGTCACTGAACTTACTAGCTAACAACTCTATAGCGTGTAGTGCAGACAGCGTGGTCACGTACAGCATGCGGTAACTTGTAGCAATGTAAAAGCAATACTGTACTTTAGTGTACAGCACCAGGATGAGCTGTAAAGATTCATGTATGAGCAGCTGTCAGAAGGAACTGGTCACTGCGGATACAAAATTCCTTTGACACTTTATACTTTTCTATTTATTATTTTAGAATAAAACTGGTTAAAATTAAACTGAAAGTAAATTTAGAGCATCCACATTAATGCCATCCATTAATGTTTATGAGTTAACTACAGTCGATAACTTTTTTTACAATGATTAGTCTTTATAAGTTATTTAGAACTGAAATCGCATACCTCTTTCCATTTTTACTCCGCCCACCCAATCATTTCCGTATTTCTCTCCATTACACGTAAGACCGGTCCCACCCGCTCTTACATGTACATTCATGCGCGTTCTCGTGCGGCTTAGTATATTGCGCATGCTCAGAAAACCTCGCTGCTGGTCAATTGCTAGACATGTGCATGGCGAAAAAATTTGGTTCGGTTCGGATCGATTCAGATTTTTTTGAATTTCGGTTCGGAGCAATTCGAATTCGGAAAAATGTGAATCAATTCGGTTCGGATTTGTTTTGGATTCATTCGGATTCGAATAAATTCGGTTCGGATTTGTTTCGGATTCATTCGGATTCGAATAAATTCGGCTGGATTCGGTTAGATTCGGTTCGGAAATTCGGAAATTCGGAATTTCGGTAAGTGTTAGGTGGGATTAGACTAGTATTATGTACTGTACATTAGGTGTAACCTATAGCAGAGTGATATAACCTAATATACTGTACAATACTAGTGTAATCCATGGCCATCCGAATCTACCGAATAAATACGAATAAATACGAATAAATCCAAAGTTATTCGGATTTATTCGGTAGATTCGGCACTATTTTAATTCGGAGATTCGGCAGAGTTACGACGATTGGAGCGATCAGTGTAAAAGGTACTTTTAAATGTTTAAAAAGATCGATTTGACAAAAATGATGAATTAAACTAACATTTATTTTACATTTACTTTAGAAAGCTGCATAGTGGTGCGTCAAAGTTAACTTTTCATTTAAAGCGCCATTATGGTGATAAAGTAACATGCTCTATTTCATAGAGAAGGTCATTTTATAACTAGCGACCCTGCAATGCTATGTGTTTAACCTCAGCATAGGGGTAATATACATAGTTAAAGTACTGCACAGCGATTAATTTAGTGGTAAAAAAACAAAATGCACGATAGAAGTGCCTGGGTGTAGTGGAATATATCACAGATAATAAAACAAAACTGCTAAAGGGACATTATCTCATAGCATATATCAGCAATTAAGCACTGCGTTGCACAATAAGGACTAGATCCCTAATGGAGCGTTATCGTTAGTGTGAGGAGCATAAGCGTGATCGCAAGATCGTGATGTTTTTTACACTCAAATCCATATTACCTCCTGAGCTGTTTAAATTACCACAAATTTGTTTACGTAAACTCACGGTAATTTAAGCTCCCCATATTTTCTGTGTGCGGCATCGAGCCGGAAAGTCCATTCGTGTTACAAGTTGAAAGTAAATGCGATTGATCGAACGTAAACACATTTAACGCGCAAACTTTTTACACAACCTGAAAGTTCAAGTAAAGAGTTTGCCCAGAGGGAACAGTTGCACTAAACTACTCTATTAACCTCAAACCAGCACACCCCCAAATTGTAAACTACCCCTCTACACTATTAACCCTTAACCACCACAACACCTATTGCAAAGTATTCCACTGCACTATTACCCCTAAACCACCACACCCCTACATCACAAAGTACCCCACTACACTAATAACCCCTAAACCACCACACCCCTACATCACAAAGTACCCCACTACACTAATAACCCCTAAACCACCACACCCCTACATCACAAAGTACCCCACTACACTAATAACCCCTAAACCACCACACCCCTACATCACAAAGTACCCCACTACACTAATAACCCCTAAAGCTACACATAGCCTAGAGCAAAGTACCCCACTACACTAATAACCCCTAAACCACCACACCCCTACATCACAAAGTACCCCACTACACTAATAACCCCTAAACCATCACACCCCTACATCACAAAGTACCCCACTACACTAATAACCCCTAAAGCTACACATAGCCTAGAGCAAAGTACCCCACTACACTAATAACCCCTAACCCACCACACCCCTACATCACAAAGTACCCCACTACACTAATAACCCCTAAACCACCACACCCCTACATCACAAAGTACCCCACTACACTAATAACCCCTAAAGCTACACATAGCCTAGAGCAAAGTACCCCACTACACTAATAACCCCTAAACCACCACACCCCTACATCACAAAGTACCCCACTACACTAATAACCCCTAAAGCTACACATAGCCTAGAGCAAAGTACCCCACTACACTAATAACCCCTAAACCACCACACCCCTACATCACAAAGTACCCCACTACACTAATAACCCCTAAACCACCACACCCCTACATCACAAAGTACCCCACTACACTAATAACCCCTAAACCACCACACCCCTACATCATAAAATAACCCACTACACTAAAAACCCCTAAAGCTACACATAGGGGCCCATTTAACAAGCTCCGTAGGGAGCTTGTGGGCCCGTGTTTCTGGCGAGTCTTCAGACCGCTGCTCCATAACCCTGTCTGCCTGCTCTGAGCAGGCGGACAGACATCGCCGGAATTCAACCAGATCAAGTACGATCGGGTTGATTGACAGCTCCCTCAGCAGGGGGCGTCATTGCACCAGCAGCTCTTGTGAGCTGCTGGTGCAATGCTGAATACTGCGAGCGTATTGCTCTCCGTATTCAGCGAGGTCTGGCGGACCTGATCCGCAATGTCGGATCAGGTCCGCCAGACCTTGTTAAATATAGGCCATAGCCTAGTGCAAAGTACCCCACTACACTAATAACCCCTAAACTGCCACATAGCCTAGTGCAAAGTACCCCACTACACTAATAACCCCTAAACTGCCACATAGCCTAGTGCAAAGTACCCCACTACACTAATAACCCCTAAACTACCACATAGCCTAGTGCAAAGTACCCCACTAATAACCCCTAAACTGCCACATAGCCTAGTGCAAAGTACCCCACTAATAACCCCTAAACTGCCACATAGCCTAGTGCAAAGTACCCCACTACACTAATAACCCCTAAACTGCCACATAGCCTAGTGCAAAGTACCCCACTACACTAATAACCCCTAAACTGCCACATAGCCTAGTGCAAAGTACCCCACTACACTAATAACCCCTAAACTGCCACATAGCCTAGTGCAAAGTACCCCACTACACTAATAACCCCTAAACTGCCACATAGCCTAGTGCAAAGTACCCCACTACACTAATAACCCCTAAACTGCCACATAGCCTAGTGCAAAGTACCCCACTACACTAATAACCCCTAAACTGCCACATAGCCTAGTGCAAAGTACCCCACTACACTAATAACCCCTAAACTGCCACATAGCCTAGTGCAAAGTACCCCACTACACTAATAACCCCTAAACTGCCACATAGCCTAGTGCAAAGTACCCCACTACACTAATAACCCCTAAACTGCCACATAGCCTAGTGCAAAGTACCCCACTACACTAATAACCCCTAAACTGCCACATAGCCTAGTGCAAAGTACCCCACTAATAACCCCTAAACTGCCACATAGCCTAGTGCAAAGTACCCCACTACACTAATAACCCCTAAACCACCTCAAAGCCTATTGCAAAGTACCCCACTAATAACCCCTAAATTTATCAAAGGTCTTGCGACAGTGTGGATCAGGTCCGCAAGACCTCGCTGAATGCGGAGAGCAAAAAAAATATGCTTTGTTTTCCAAGCTTGGGACACACCCCTTTAAAAGCTTCTTGAATGTAATTTATCTTACTTCCTTTGCCGTTAAATAATGATCTATCTATATCACAGTTTATCACAGTTTCTCTAATATCCCCCTTTATGTAATATACTTTCATTACTTACTCATAATAGAAATCCCCTTTGTTACGGATTGGCCAGTGTCAGTGCATATACAACGGTTGGCATGGTGTTAGTCTCAAGTGATAACTGTAGGGCTACAGACCATAAACAAGGGGCATTATCTTAAAGGGATAGTTTTTAGTTTTTATATAAAACGACTTCTTATAGTTTTAAAAATTATATATTAATAGCTTTATTATTAGAAAACATTCCATAGAGTAGGGCATGAATACATGGGGGGCAATTAACCAAGCCCCATATGCATCTGTTTCCGCGCGAGCCTTTAGGCTCGCCGGTATACATATTAATTTGTGTTTTGATGGCAACAATAACTAGACTAGTTCAGTTTAGTGAGAACATGAGGACTAGCAATACAACATGAAGCACATCACAAAACATATCCAGTGACCCTCCCTGTGTGCCCTCTGACTTCATTAGAGGCTGCCACCCACCAAGCTATAAAGAGGCAGGTGTTTGGTCAATTCATGGTGCTAAAAGGTCAAAGCACTAAAGCAGAGACATTATTTACTTGCACTTTTCTTGCTGGTGCTTGTGCTTTCATTAGTTATGTTAAACCAGGGCCAGTCTGGAAATCAAAAGCAGCCCTGGAAAAATTGAAGATCAGCCCTCAGAATTCATTTATATTAGTTTATAATAAAAAAATACCAGATTGTTGTAATATAGGCACTCTTCAACCCATTTTTATCCATGACACAATGAGAAAATGATTATCCATAATGTGATCTGGAGAAGACACTCAAAACAGTGTGTCACAGTGACAATAGGAGGGCTATTAAAATGGTACATGGTCTAGAAAAACCTATAAGGAAATTCTATGTGTCCTTAAAGAGACACGAAAACCCAAATGTTTCTTTTGTGATTCTGATTTTAAACAACTTTCTATTTTACTTCTATTATCCAATTTGCTTAGTTCTCTTGGTCTCCATGGCTGGAAATAATACCTACAAAGTTCATATGGTACAGCACAATGATAATGGGTAGTGCAAGCTGCAAAGGGTTCCACACAAAACCCCAAATAATATAGCACAGTCCAAGAATACAGCAGCACTTTTTATGGGGACATCAAAGGTAAAAAAAGACAACGTTTCGGACCCCTACATTAATGTATTGACATGACTAAGGACTAGAGATCCGAAACGTTGTCTTTTTTACCTTTTATGTCCCAATAAAGATGGAAGTTTTGGCATAAGGGGTGAGTGCTGCTGTATTCCTGGACTGTGAAAATAATACCTAGGTAGGCTTAGGAGCTGGGAGCTAGGTGCTGAGTGGTGGCTGCCCATATATGCCTCTTGTCATTGGCTTATAGATGTGTTCAGCTAACGTCCAGTAGTGCATTGCTGTTCATTCAATAAAGTATACCAAGAAAATAATTGATTAGAAAGTTGTTAAAAATATTATACTGTATATGAATCTGGAAAGAAAAACTTTATATCCCTTATATTAAAATTATTAACCCCTAAACCGCCGTCTCCCCACATCGCCAACACTAAATAAACCCCTAAACCGCCGGTCCCCCACATCGACAACACTACATAAACCTATTAACCCCTAAACCGCAGCCCCTTACATCGCAACTACTAAACTAAACCTATTAACACCTAAGCCGCTGGCCCCCTACATCGCAAAACACTAAATTAAACTATTAACCCCTAAACCTAACACCCCCTAACTTTAAATTAAAGGGACAGCCTAGGCCAAAATAAACTTTCATGATTCAGATAGATTCAGATAGAGCATGTAATTTTAAACAAATTTACTTTTATCACCAATTTTGCTTTGTTCTCTTGGTATTCTTAGTTGAAAACTTAACCTAGGAGGTTCATATGCTAATTTCTTAGACCTTGAAGGCCACCTCTTTTCAGAATGCATTTTAACAGTTTTTCACCACTAGAGGGTGTTAGTTCATGTATTTCATATAGATAACACTGTGCTCGTGCACGTGAAGGGAGCAGGCACTGATTGGCTAAACTGCAAGTCTGTCAAAAGTACTGAAATAAAGGGGCAGTTTGCAGAGACTTAGATACAAGATAATCACAGAGGTTAAAAGTATATTAATATAACTGTGTTGGTTATGCAAAAATGGGGAATGGGTAATAAAGGGATTATCTATCTTTTAAAACAATAAAAATGCTGGTGTAGACTGTCCCTTTAAACTTACAATATAACTACCTTCAAATAAATAAAAACTTACCTGTGAAATAAAAAAAAAACTAAGATTAAACTATAAATTAACCTAACATTAACCTAACATTACAATTAAAAAAATAAAATTAACTAAAAATAAAAAAACCTAAATCACAACATTAAAAAAAACCTAACACTACGAAAAAATAAAAAAACCTAACACTACGAAAAAAAATTCTGATTACAAAAAATATTCAACGAAATTATCCAAAATAATAAAAATTAAATCTAATTTAATAGCCCTATAAAAACAAAAAAGCCACCCCAAAATATTAAACACACCTTAATCTATCAATAAACTACCAGTAGCCCTTAAAAGGGCCTTTTGTAGGGCATTGCCCTAAGTTAAACAGATCTTTTACCTAAATAAATTACAAAGTCCCCCCTAAAAGTAAATCCTCCAACCCAACCAACCCCCCAAAATAAAAAAAACATGTCTAATAAAAATTTAAGCTAACCATTGCCCCTAAAGGGGCATTTGTATGGGCATTGCCCTTAAAAGGGCAATCGGCTCTTTTTCGCCCATAAAAATAAAAAATCCCTAATATAAAAAAAAAACACCCAATACAATTAAAAAAAAACTAAGTCTAACCCCCGAAATAGGTACTTAATAAAGTCATTTTTTAAGTGCGGAATGGAGAGTTGCGTAAAGGCTAAAACGCTAGCGGTATAGTCGTACCGCAGTGACTTGTAATACGGGAGACCTGGATATTCCGCGTGCAATGGCCAATTTTTCAGCAGTATAGCCGTATCGCAAAACTTTTAATTTTGCTGAATATTTATTAGTGGCTTGTATTTACGTTTATTATATTACAGAATTGTTAGATATTACATTTCATATTAAGGTATTAACTTTACATAAAAATACATTACAGTTTTACAGTTTTCAAAAATAAGTTAAAAAAGTACAGAATTAAAAAAAAAAGATGTTGACAAATTAAAGAGATTATTAATTTAAAAAGAAGTAAAACATAATAAAAGGTTGAACACATTGCCAAACGTCCCCTTTTTTTAACAGGATTGTCCCGTTTTGTTAACACACTTTCACTTTGTCCCCAGAACTTTTTAAAGGGATGTCCCATTTTTTTCATTATGACTGTTTACTTTTTTATTATATATGTGAAACACTAGCGCCGGTATTATGTTTCTCCCTATCTACATTTGATCTGCAGAGAGAGAGCAGTTGAACATTAGAGAGTTGAAAAGCAGAGAGATTACTGGTTGTAGTTAATAACTACTAACGTATTTTATTGTGAAGTGATATCGGTGAATATTATATTTATATAACCACGTGTTCACCTTTTTCATTTTGAGAATGTTGCGTGTTCCATCCTAAGATCTGGTCGCCCTATGCTAGGGTATTATAAAACATGTGATATTCATATAACTTATGGAAACAAAATCTGGGGGGGAAAATAAACCGAGGAGACCAGGGAGATTGACAGCCAATCACATGCGTGCAAAATAGCGCTTGTGTGCAATGCTTAATTCCACCAGAGGCAAGCTGCAGCGGACAGGGCCACAGCTTGATAAATTGAGCCCAGAGTGTTGTTTTCATTCCCACAGATGCTCAGTCAATGCACAGAACGCAGTACGTAGTGCACTTTTTCCTACACAATTAAACTGTGTCACATTGAACTATAAGAAATATACTGTGGCTTACTTGGCTTTAATGATCCAGGCAACAAGTGACTTCACACATTAAAGGGACATTCCAGTTAAAATTTAAATGCACATAGATGAATTACATCTTTGAATAGTAACATATTTGCAATATAAATGTATCGGGAAATATGCATCTAGTAATACTTATCACTTTTTTAATGTTAAAATTTTTCTTTGCATGTGAAGCATACTTAGATATTCTCAGTGCACCAGCATTTTATATACTGCAGCTGCTCAGAGTGCCAGTGGGGCTTGTATCATGTCAGCAATTAACAAATTGATTTACCAGAATGTACAAGCATCTTAGGCTTTCTGAGCAGGTGCTGTTTTTAAAGGGACAGGAAACAAAAAACAATAAAATCAGGTAGAGAATACAATTTTAAACAACTTTCCAATTTACTTCTATTATCAAATTTGCTTCATTCCTTTGATATCCTTTGCTGAAGGAACAGCATTGCACTACTTGCAGCTAGATGAACACATTTAGTTATCCAATCATAAGAGACAAATGTATGCAGGCCCCAATCACCAGCTAGCTCCCACTAGTGTAGGATATGTGCGTATTATTTTTCAACAAGGGATACCAAGAGATTAAAACACATTTGACAATAGAAAGGAATATAAAAGTTTTTTTTTTTAAATTACATTCACTGGCCTCTAGTTATCAAGCCGTCAACCACAAATACACTGGAATTTCGCAGCGTATTTGTGGCGAGGCTGATTCTCCATAGTTATCAAGCCCTACTGCCCAGCAAAAGTAGAATATAGTGACGTAACCTACGATCCGCCAGACTCAGTCCGACACAGATCGATGCTTACGTCACTACAGATGTTCCGAACGCAAGTTCGGCACAATCTGACTACTTTTGGTAGTTATCAAACTACTACCAGGTACACTCGCCACTATTCCGGCCCAGCGTACCTGGATTTCAATCCGCCGCCCTGGAGATGGCGGATCCCATAGGAATCAATGGGAGTCTGACAGCAGCGAGAGCTTATGTTCGCTGCTGCCCGATATCCCATTGATTTCTATGGGAGATGTCTGCACCTAACACCCTAACATTTTCCCCCGAGTCTAAACACCCCTAATCTGCCCCCCCCTACACCGCCGCAACTAAATAAACTTATTAACCCCTAAACCGCCGCTCCCGGACCCCGCCGCAACTATAATAAACATGTTAACTCCTAAACCGCCACTCCCGGACCCCGCCGCCACCTACATTATACATATTAACCCCTAATCTTCTGCCCCCTATACCGCCGCCACCTACATAAACTTATTAACCCCTATCCTGCGGATCCCAGACCCCGCCGCAACTAAATAAATTGTTTAACCCCTAAACCGCCGCTCCCGGAACCCGCCGCCACCTATATTAAAGTTATTAACCCCTATCCTGCCCCCCCTATACCGCCGCCACCTATATTAAAATTATTAACCCCTAAACCTAAGTCTAACATTAACCCTAACCCCCCCCAACTTAAATATTATTTAAATAAATCTAAATAATATTACTGGTATTAACTAAATTAATCCTATTTAAAACTAAATACTTACCTGTAAAATAAACCCTAAGATAGCTACAATATAACTATTAATTATATTGTAGCTATTTTAGGATTTAGCTTTATTTTACAGGCAACTTTGTATTTATTTTAACTAGGTACAATAGCTATTAAATAGTTAATAACTATTTAATAGCTACCTAGCTAAAATACTAAATTACCTGTAAAATAAATCCTAACCTAAGTTACAATTAAACCTAACACTACACTATCATTAAATAAATTAAATAAATGACCTACAATTACCTAAAATTAAATTAAATTAAATAAACTAAACTATAGTACAAAAAACAAACAAACACTAAATTACAGAAAATAAAAAAGAATTACAAGAAGTTTAAACTAATTACACCTAATCTAAGCCCCCTAATAAAATAATAAATCCCCCCAAAATAAAAAAAATGCCCTACCCTAGTCTAAATTACAAAGTAACCAGCTCTTTTACCAGCCCTTAAAAGGGCTTTTTGCGGGGCATTGCCCCAAAGTAATCAGCTCTTTTACCTGTAAAAAAAAATACAACCACCCCCCCAACATTAAAACCCACCACCCACATACCCCTACTCTAACCCACCCAAACCCCCCTTAAAAAAACCTAACACTAACCCCCTGAAGATCACCCTACCTGGAGCCGTCTTCACCCAACCGGACCGAAATCTTCTTCCAAGGTGCGCAGAGGAAGTCTTCATCCAGGCGGCGTCTTCAATCTTCATCCATCCGGAGCGGAGCGGAGCCATCTTCCAAGGAGCCGACGCGGAGCCATCCTCTTCAACCGACGACTGAAAGACGAATGAAGGTTCCTTTAAGGGACGTCATCCAAGATGGCGTCCCTCGAATTCCGATTGGCTGATAGGATTCTATCAGCCAATCGGAATTAAGGTAGGAAAAATCTGATTGGCTGATTGAATCAGCCAATCAGATTGAAGTTCAATCCGATTGGCTGATCCAATGACCCTGAAAAAAGCCAACAAAAACGCCAAACAAAAAAGGCATACCTCAAAAACAGAGGAACAAACATCTGTCAAAACCCAGCAAATACGCAACAGCGCAAAAATAATAGGTCTCCTATGGTCAAAACTCCTACCACCTCTTTCAAAACCCTTCAAAACCTGGTGAACACAAAATTATTTCGTAACATCCGCCAGGCCTAACAACTTAAAGCAGAAAGCCATAGCCGCTAACTGCCTGTCCATCCCAGAAGGTGAAACACCGGAATACCTCCAAGACCACATCCATTCCATCAAACAGTCAAGGACCTCCGGAGAGCCCTCCCGAGCACCATGCTCCGACAACAGGACCACCCACTCCCGCCAAACTCTCTCATAAGATGCCAAGTACCTGGAGCCAAAGAATTCATCACCACTCAAGCCAGTCCTCTGTTCCAAGCTTCCACAGATGTGTGGGGAACTGGCACAGATCCTCAGACATTTCAACACCAATAAACGCAACAGTCGCAACACCGGACGCGATGAAGAAGACAAGATATTCAGTGCAGAAACAACACCCATGTTGTCAGTAAAAAACACCACAGACCTGTTAACCAGAGATTCCTCCCACACAAACAGAGACACCACAATCGGAACAATTCCAGAAAAACTAGATTACGAACAAGCTCACTGTCAAACCACGCACCCGGCCAAGCAGCCGCACACCAGTGTCCCTGGAAAGAAGCACAGAAACCATGCCCCCAGCAGCATCAGTCACCAAACCCAATTCATCATTAGAAACTCTAACCTCCTGGATCAAGCTAGACCCGTTAAAATGTGCAAGAAAAAGCTCCCAGACTACCAAGTCATCTTTTAGGTCCCGAGACAAACGCACAAAATGATGTGGTTGCCTAACCCCAGCTGAGGCCAAAGATAGCTGTCTGCAGAAAACTCTACCAATCGGTATAATGCGACAGGCAAAATTCAATTTGCCCAGCAAGGACTGGAGATCCCTCAAAGTCACCTTTTTCAAAAGCAAAAACCAACCAATCAACAATATCAAGTCCTTAACTTTATCAATCGGGAGCCTGCGCTCCGAGTCAATGGTAATGACAAGAAAACTGAGCATTGTTACCGGACCCCCAGACTTCTCCCGAGCTATAGAAACACCAAAATCAGCCACCACAAGACGCATATGCCTACATGCTTGAGACCCAGCCGGGCCGACAAACAGGAAGTCATCAAGATAATGCACGACCGCACTACATCCCGAAAGGACACAAACTACCCATTCCAGAAAAGTGCTGAAACACTTGAAGAGGGAGCAGGAAATGGAGCAGCCCATAGGTAGGCAAAGGTCCACAAAATAAGAACCATCAACATAACAACCAAGCAAATGATGAGATGAAGGATGAACAGGCAATAACCGAAATGCTGCCTCAATATCAATTTTAGTTAGCAACGCAAACCTACCCGCGGCCCTAACCAGGCTAACAGCCTGATCAAAAGAGGCGTACTTAACCGAGGCCAAGTCATCCGGATTCCCATCATTAACAGAACACCCTTTAGGGAAAGATAGATGATGGATCAAGCGGAACTTCCCCTGCTCCCGATTTGGAACAACTCCCAAAGGTGAAATCCGCAAATTGGGCAAAGGAGGCACTGCAAAGGGGCCTGTCATGCGGCCCAACGCAACCTCCTTCCCAAGTTTTTCAGTTACCATCTCCGGCCACTGATGGGCCGACTTCAAATTACCCCAAAAAACACACTGACCCCCTTGAGAAGGGATAACAAAACCAAAGCTAAAACCATGTAGCAACAATGCAGCCTTCTCCCTACAACCCCTTTTCCTAGCGTACTTGACGAGCCACGGCTCCATCGCACTGACCCTCACTGGGGTTACCCCCTTTGTCAGCCGACTCAAGACTTCCCCCTGACTTTCCTTTTCGGAAACACTTGAAAAAGGGGTGGGAACCCCCACATCCCGAGCACTCATGCTGGAATTTACATGATGCCCCCCACTTACAAAACTTCTCATTAAAAGCAAAACAATAGCCATTTTTTCCACTAACCGGCGAACCCTCTGAAGGTTGACCGTCGGTTACAGCTCTAAAGGGCTGGGCAGCCCACAGCGGAGTCATGATCTTCAACCACAACCCCATATCCCGATCATCCCAACACATAGAGGGCTTAACTGATAAACGTTGCCAAAACTGTTCATCATAAGCCCATCAGGCCATACCCCCATACGTTCTCTGAGCAGCCGCTATTTCGTCCAGGTAACAAAACAATGCCGCACCCTGCTCTGGAAACTTTCCCGACATGACACTGGCATAAATCATGAAAGCCTGGAACCAATAAGTAAACATTTTCGGTAACTTCTGATAACGTTTTTTTTACGCTCCTCTTCCTCCTTCTTGACCAAATCTTTCTTAGAATCCTCAGGGATTTCAAAAGACTGGTCAAGAGGGAGAAGTGAGAAAATATCAATAAATTCCCGCTTAATGATCTTGTCCCGAAGCCCAATCGAGCAGAGGCAGGATCTGGACATTGCTGCATCCGCCACCTTAAGCTCAGCCCCGCTAGTCACTTTCTCAATGACCACACCCGCCGAGACCACTGGACCAGGTACCTGGCTACCAGCAGACTCACCCACCATTGGGACACTCACCGGAGTACTAACTGTAGCCTCCTTCGCTAATGAGGGGGCCGAGGGCGATCCCTCTGGGGGACCCACACCACTGCAGGCCCTGCAAGCTCTCCCTGAATTCCAAACTCGACAACAATTCACGCAACCCAGCCAACAAAGACCCCGACACAGACTCGCCGCTAGACACTCGCCCACCCCCAGCAGACCCAACCTCCATCTCACCTGAATTGGCCTCTGCTGATGGCCGGACGCTGCCGACGACGCTTTCACCCAGCAGTCTCAACTGGAGCCCACTTCTGCGCTGCTCCGTAGCTGTGCTGTCCACCACCGATATCCAGGCAACCATGCCCGTACATCCGACTCCACCTGGGGCGGTCGCCGTATCACATTCTGCAAAACAGGGACATGTGAAACCACATTCAGGGGCAAATAACCACCCCTACCCCATCTCCCCCTAGATTGGCTGACCCTGCCAACCATAGCAATCTCTCTACCTCTTTTATTGGCCGCCACCCCAAGACCCCCTGACCCCAGAACATCAGATCCTGGCCTCCTACGTGTTCTTCCCCTACCTGCCCTTAAAAGGACCCCCAGGCCTACGTGGCCGTCCGTCAAGTGACCAGGCACCTCTAGGAGCGGCCGTAGATGTTGACCCTCCCCCATGCACAGGCCCCTCGGTTCCTCCACCTCCTAAACCCTTCTGACCAGGACCCCCAGACCAAGGGACTCCCTCATCCGGCTCCAGGCTAATGGATTCTGTCCAAGAACCTTGCAGGCCGAAGGATTCATCCTCCCGGCCATCAACGACATCCGGAACACCCCGAGAAAGGCCAGCATGATCCATAGGCCGATCACCACATTTACAAGAAAATCCTATTGACAGCGCTCAAACTAGCCAAACGTTCGTTAACATTACGAAGCCTGCAGTGGAGGTGTCACAACACAAATATTAATCAAATGCAGGGACAAAGTACCTTAGGAGCTCTGGTCGCCATCCGCAACTGCTTTACAAGCCTTCCCAGTCCTGATCAGTTCCTCTGTGTGTATCTCCTCCCCTTTGCTTCTTCGTCACTACCCGGAGTGACCAATAGAACAGCTCCTGTACACAGCAACCACAAAGGTGCTCCCCGCAAACCGCCAGCAGACCTCTGTAAATCTGCAAAGTAAATCAGCAGCCACAAGAAAAAAAGGCGAGTCAGGGACACAGGTTAAGAAATTACAACTTAACTTTTATTGCCATACAAAGTGGTAAAAAACATACAGCGTATTAAAAACAAAAAGAGCTAGGACAGCAGCGGTCTGACATGTTTCACCTATCTGCCTTACTCATAGACCGTGCTGTCACTAGCTCACAGCCTTCTTAAATAATGTAATCACACTGACGTAAATGTGCAGCCACAGTTAACTCCCTCACGTATGATCCACAGGCCGTTCACACCGTTGCTCAAATTCTGCAAAAGAAACAGATGCATGTGACAAATGATCACCCCCTTTCCCACCTCCAGAACCATGGACCCTCCTGCCCGAAGTATCAGGGGCAGCCCTGCCCTTGCGTGCAGAAAAACTTGCATAACCCAGTCCAGAGGAGTAAATGATGGACCTAGAACTATGGGCCTCAGGAGAGGGAGGAACATAATCATCACCAGAAGAGGGGGACAGACATGTCACCATGCCACCCAGGGAAGGGGACTCCTCCCATACATCCTTGAACATCTCATCCAGCTCAATATATTTGCTCATCATCCCCCCAAAACCCTGCAGCCTGGCCCTGCTTCCCACCAGATCCCGCAATATAAACCTGGCCCAAATCAGTGGCTGAAGATAGACCCTGATGACCAGAATTACCCCCAGAGGCCTTATCTGCAGCCTGGCCCCTTTCCCCACCGGATCCCACAACATACACCAGGCCCTCATGTGTGGCCGAAGAAACATGATGACCCTGATTCCCCCCATGAGACTTATCCAAAGTTTGCCCCCTTTCAGCCCCGGATCCAACAACAGAAACTTGGCCCTCATCTATGGCAATATAATTAGCAGGGTGCCCCTGATTCCCCTCACAGGCCTTAGCCCCCTTGGCCACCCCACTTACTGCCAATGACCCACCCTCACCAACAGGCCCAGCCGGATCATGATACCGCTCCTGAAAATGCTGGACCACCTTAGCCACACCAGGCCCTACGTGGCCGTGAGCGCCTGACCCCCGTGGAGATATACCAGAAGCATCTGGAGGAGCGCACTGGTCCAGATCACTGACACACACAGAATTGCCAAGACACATCGCTGCCGAGGACCCAGCTGAAGAGGAACTCCGACGGCCAGGAACAGCAACTCCTTTCTTGACACTAGATGGCCGACCAGCAGGAGGACGAGACTTCCTAGAGGACCTGGGCCTCACCGGCGCAGCTTCCACAACCGGAACCGGAGCACTGAAGATGGACTGGAACTGCTCCTCCAACCAGGTAGGCCCTCTCTCCACAGCAGCCTCCCGGATGCGGCCCAACAGCTCCTCCAAGGAAGCCATTACTGAAAAGGCTGGGGCGGAAAAAACAAACCAGCTGAGAAGATCCTTCTGCTAGAAATTCTTTAAACAATCTGACGCTTTTCCCGCTCCACCCCTTCCTCATCACACAAGGCCTAATTCCTCCGCAGGTGAAAGGCACCTGCCGTCTACACTACGTCCGCCTCTAGGGGCCCCATTTTAGTGAGGGTTTTTTTCATTATATATGTTTGTGTTTACATTTTGTGACAGTCAGTGCCATCAATGTCTTCTGAGACACAAGAAAAAAGCACCAAATAAGTGAAGCACAGTTAAAAAGTGGCAAAAAAAATATTAAAAAAATAGCAGTGAGCCACAGTTGTGTGTGTTAGCTGAGCATGGGCAACTGCGCAGACAGCAAATGTATTCTGTTCCCAAGAGGCCAAAATGCTTTTTTCTATAGGTAAAGGCTGTTGAAGGAGAAAATTAAGAGACCTACAAAAATAAGATGATTTTTTTTTTTTTTTTTAAATCCATGACAATCTATGAATCAAGCCCATTCTTATCTATTCCAATCCATCAAAATATCTGAAACAAATTCCATATATGATGTAACAGCAAAATCTGGTTAAATATGCACAAAACTAATAGAGGGGACAGACATAAGGGATTAAATGTCCTATTGGCCTGAGATGCTGGCTTAACACAATAAATAAACGTATTAACCCCTAAAACTCTGGCCTCCCACATCACTACCATTAACTAAACCTATTAACCCCTAAACCGCCAGCCCCCCCACATCGCCATAAACTAAATTAAGCTATTAACCCCTAAACCTAACAACCCGCTAACTTTACATTAAAATTACAACATCCCTATCTTAAAATAAATTTAAACTTACCTGTAGAATTAAAAGAAACTAATTCTAAACTATTAATTAACCTACCCTAACTATTATACTAAAATTACATTAAACTAGCAATTAAATTAACTATATTACATATTAAAAAACCCTAACCCTACTCAAATTATTTAAATCTACTATTAAACATTACTAAATTACAAAAAATAAAAAATACTAAATATTATCAAAAATAAAAAAGAATTACTCCTAATCGAATAGCCCTATCAAAATAAAAAAGCCACCCCAAAATAAAAAAAAACCTAACCTACAATAAACTACCAATGGCCCTTAAAAGGGCCTTTTGCGGGGCATTGCCCCAAAGAAATCAGTTCTTTCACCTGTAAAAAAAATACAAACACTCTCCAACAGTAAAACCCACCACCCAGCCAACCGACCCCCCCAAATAAAAAGCCTATCTAAAAACCTAAGCTCCCCATTGCCCTGAAAAGGGCATTTGTATGGGCATTGCCCTTACCTGCCTACACCCTACTCTAAAAATAAAGCCCACCCGAAAAACCCTTAAATAAACCTAACACTAACCCCCCGACGATCCACTTACAGTTTTTGAAGTTCCGCTTGAAGGATCCATCCACTCGGCAAGAAGTCTTCATCCAGGCGGCCTCTTCCATCTTCATCCATCCGGCGAAGTCTTCATCCATGTGACCTCTTCCATCTTCATCCATCCAGCGCGGAGCGGGTCCATCCTGAAGACATCCGGCGTGGAGCTCCTCTTCAATATGGTCGCCGCCGTAAACTGGAACTTGAATGCAAGTGACGTCATCCAAGATGGCGTCCCTTGCATTCCTATTGGCTGAAAGGTTCCAATCAGCCAATAGGATTAAAGTTGCTAATATCCTATTGGCTGTTCCAATCGGCCAATAGGATGAGAGCTCAATCCTATTGGCTGATTGGAACAGCCAATAGGAATGAGCTATCATCCTATTGGCTGATTGGAACAGCCAATAGGATTGAGCTTTCATCCTATTGGCTGATTAGAACCTTTCAGCCAATAGGAATGCATGGGACGCCATCTTGGATGACGTCACTTGCATTCAAGTTCCAGATTACGGCAGCTACCGTATTGAAAAGGAGCTCCGCGCCGGATGTCTTCAGGATGGACCCGCTCCGCGCCGGATGGATGAAGATGGAAGAGGCCGCATGGATTACGACTTCACCGGATGGATGAAGATGGAAGAGGCCTGCCGGATGAAGACTTCTTGCCAGCTGGATGGATCCTTCAAGCGGAACTTCAAAAACTGTAAGTGGATCGTCGGGGGTTAGTGTTAGGTTTATTTAAGGGTTTTTTGGGTGGGTTTTATTTTTAGAGTAGGGTCTGGGCAGTAAAAGAGCTAAATGCCCTTTTAAGGGCAATGCCCACACAAATGCCCTTTTCAGGGCAAAGGGGAGCTTAGGTTATTTTAGAAAGGGTTTTTATTTGGGGGGGTTGGTTGGGTGGTGGGTTTTACTGTTGGGGGGTGTTTGTATTTTTTTTTACAGGTAAAAGAGCTGATTTCTTTGGGGCAATGCCCCACAAAAGGCCCTTTTAAGGGTCATTGGTAGTTTATTGTAGGCTAGGGTTTTTTTTTATTTTGGGGGGGCTTATTTATTTTGATAGGGCTATTAGATTAGGAGTAATTCTTTTTTATTTTTGATAATGTTGTTTGTTTGTTTTCGTAATTTAGTGTTTTTTATTTTTTGTAACAGCGTTTATATTTTTTGTAATTTAGTAATTTTTAGAAGGTTTAATTGTAGATTTAAATAATGTGAGTAGGGTTAGGGTTTTTTAATATGTAATTTAGTTAATTTAATTGCTAGTTTAATGTAATTGTAGTATAATAGTTAGGGTAGGTTAATTAATAGTTTAAAAATAGTTAATTTTAATTCTACAGCTAAGTTTTAATTTATTTGAAGATAGGGATGTTGTAATTTTAATTTAAAGTTAGCGGGTTGTTAGTTTTAGGGGTTAATAGCTTAATTTAGTTTATGGCCATGTGGGTTAATAGGTTTAGTTACTGGTAGTGATGTGGGAGGCCAGAGGTTTAGGGGTTAATACGTTTATTTAGGTGGCGGCGGGGTCCGGGATCAGTGGGATAGGGGTTAATAACTTTATTAAAGTTGCGGTGGGGTCCGGGAGCGGCGGAATAGGGGTTAAAAACTTTATGTATGTTGTGGCGATGTTGGGGTGGCAGATTAGGGTTGTTTAGACTCGGGGCTTATGTTAGGGTGTTAGGTGTAAACGTTACTTGTTTTCAACCATAGAAATCAATGGGATATCTGGCAGCATCGAACATAAGCTTTCGCTGCTTTCAGACTCCCATTGATTCCTATGGCATCCGCGGCCTCCAGGGTGGTGGATTGAAAACCACTTACACTGGGCCAGAATATCCGTGAGCGTACCTGTTAGAAATGTGATAACTTGGAAAAGTTGTCAAATAGAGCCGAATGTGTGTTCGTAACATCTGTAATGACGTAAGCATTGATCTGTGTCGGATTGAGACCGGCGGATCGTATGTCACGTCATAGATTTCAACTTTTGCCGGTCTGTAGGCTTTGATAACTAGGTCAGATCAAGCTCGCCACAATTACGCTGCAGAATTCCAGCATATTTGCGGTTGACTGCTTGATAAATATCCCCTTTAGGGGCATATTTAAGAGGGTGCGAGTGGACATGATACGATATTGCGGATCATGTTCGCCGTAGATCGATAAATGCCGACAGCATACGCTCTTGGCATTTATCATTGCACCAGCAGTTCTTGTGAACTGCTGGTGCAACTCCACCCCCTGCAGATTTTCGGCCAATAGCTGCTTCATAACTTGTGTTTCTAGGCGAGCCTAAAGGTTTCCCAGACACACGAGGCATCAAGCTCCATACGGCGCTTGATAAATATGCTCCATAGAGACATAATTCTGTATACGACCCGAAGGTCTAATCCAAAGTCCAGGAACAACTAGAAGCACAGCACGCTGTAACCTGAGGAGCGTCACATTATACTGTTCTAGGACTTACAGAGGTAGTTTGAGTAACCCTCCTCATGTCCTGAACACACTAAAGGGACATGAAACCCCAAAATGTTCTTTCATGATTTAGACAGAGCATACAATTTTAAACAACTTTTCAATTTACTTCTATTTTTTTATTTGCTTCCTCATCTTGTTATCCTTTGCTGAAATGTTTATCTAGGCATGCTCAGGAGCAGCAAAGAACCTAGGCTCTCTCTGCTGATTGGTGGCTGCATATTTATACCGATTGGCATTGGCTCAACCATGTGTTCAGTTAGAAACCAGTAGTGCATTGCTGCTCCTTTAACAAATGATACCAAGAAAATGAAACAATTAGATAATAGATATAAATTAGAAAGTTGTTTAAAATTGTATTCTCTATCTGAATCATGAAATAAATTTTTTGGGTTTCATGTCGCTTTAACAATTATTTTCAATTAATAATTTCACATCATAATTATTTTTTGTTGTCCAGGCAAAAACAATCATGTATACACATACACATGAGAAAATCAGAGTCTTCACTCTGATAAGGGGCACATCGGGTTTGCCACTTGTATTACAAGTTGAGCGCGTGAGCTTGAGCGCAATTGCGATTTACGCTAGAATCATTACCGCAACTTCAGAATTCTGGTTAACTGTTTCACGCAATTAAAAAGTTGCATCAAAACGCTTCAAAAAATACATTACAATGTATAGTTATACTCATAATAACACTGTCTAATAAAAATTATTTTAAAATAATATTGTGCACAAATTTTATAAGGGCTCAAAGATATGAGATCTAAGGTGTTAGAAAAAAAAGCAGGCAAAGGGCTTTAACATAGAGATACATACATATACATGTGTAAGGATGGCTATGTATGTATTTATGTATGTCTATTTATGTATACATATGTATTTATGTATTTATATGTCTATATATGTATTTATATGTATATGTATGTATTGATATGTCTATATATGTATTTATATGTCTATATATGTATTTACATGTCTATATATGTATTTATATGTCTATATATGTATTTATATGTGTATATATGTATTTATATGTGTATATATGTATTTACATGTGTATTTATGTATTTATATATCGATATATGTATTTACAGACATATATACCGATATAAACAAATAAATACATACTGTATGTATACATATATAGACATATAAAAGTGCATTGGAGCCCTTTGCCGTTAAATAGATGAAAACATGTAAAATCATATTTATGCAATATCCATATTTAATAAAGGTTGTACCTATGTTTTTACTGTAAATATTTCACATTCCAATGAACTGCACATAGTGGAATATGTTCTATGTATTTATAAATAGATATTCCTAAATATATATCTGTATATATCTATACCTATAAATAATCATCTATGTATATATGTGTATATATATATATATATATACAGTATATACATATATATATATATATATACTGTATGTATTTATAAACATATATTTGTGCAAAATACCATCAGTACATAAAAAATAAATAGTACATATTCAGTTATGCTAAGAACATTGGAATATGAAATATTCATATTTTCATGTTGGTTTAGCGCAACTGAGAATATGTAATCGTGTTTGCGAGAGTGAGATGTTTGTTAGGTTTTTTCACTTTTTTCTCTATTGACTTCTATGGGGGAGTACGTGAATGTACATGCAATATTCTAACTTCGGATTTTTGCCCTAGTCAGGTTACCGCTAGAGCAAAAACAGTTTACAATCAACTTGTAATACGAGCTCAACTGGACTAGCGCAAAAATATTAATTCTAGCGTCATAAATGCTCTAGCGGAAGTACAAAATACTGCTCCGCTTGTAATCTAGCCCATAATGACAACATCTAAATAAGAATCCAACTGAACAAATGCAGCTGTCAGCGAATAACAAGACATCATTTAACCAGGTGTTTTAACCCTGTTTTTATTTACACAAACATTGAGGATTTTGAGAAATGTCTTCATCTTAGCTAATTGTTTAAGACTTTGCAATGTCTCTAAATATAGGTCAAACATTTGCTATTTAGCTTTCAGGCGCATTAGAGGCAATTTACAAGATATATCCTAATCTGTGACACCCTGTTTTAAACCTGAAGTGGAAATAGTTCCTCAGATACAACGAAACCCAGCTGTCGCAAACGTTCTGGAAGCTATACTACCCTGTGCAACCTAATCCTCTGAGACTGCAGGTATCTCTGGCAGCCTCATGTCCGGAGGGATCCAGTAATAGAGAGATGAGTCCAGTTTGGACAGTGCTGCCAAGAGGAGGGTTTCTTTAGAGACTATTTTATTACCAGTCAATGTGCCAAATACCGTGCTTAGTTTGTTTATCTGACACGCAAAGTGGTGAGCAGGTGTAACGGAGTGTGGTGAGGTTTAGATAAGTAGACTGCAGAATGGCATAAATAATATCTGGAATATAAAAGGGACATATGATTATCTCACACACATTATTAACCAACAGAGGGCCAGATTACAAGTGGAGCACAAAATATCGCTTTCGGGGTGCCATATTTGCGCTCTACTTAGTAATACCAGCGCACGCAAATGTGCGTTGGTATTACGAGCTAGGTGCAATGCGAACACGACTTCGCGTTCACCACGGAAGCATCGCACTCACGAGAGCATGCTCCATAGGCTCCAATGGGGGTCTCTTTGTCATGCTCTCATACTCGACATGAGTATTAGCGCAGCAAAGGGGGTAAGTCGTGCAGCGATAGGCAGCAGCAAATGTAAATATATAGTTATATGCTTATATACATATATATTTATGTGTTAGTATGTGTATATACATATATATTTATGTGTTAGTATGTGTATATACATATATATGTATGTGTTATTATGTGTATATACATATATATTTATGTGTTACTATGTGTATATACATATATATTTATGTGTTAGTATGTGTATATACATATATATTTATGTGTTAGTATGTGTATATACATATATATGTATGTGTTATTATGTGTATATACATATATATTTATGTGTTATTGTGTGTATATACAGATATATTTATGTGTTAGTATGTGTATATACATATATATTTATGTGTTAGTATGTGTATATACATATATATTTATGTGTTATTGTGTGTATATACATATATATTTATGTGTTAATATGTGTATATACATATATATTTATGTGTTAGTATGTGTATATACATATATATTTATGTGTTAGTATGTGTATATACATATATATTTATGTGTTACTATGTGTATATACATATATATTTATGTGTTAGTATGTGTATATACATATATATTTATGTGTTAGTATGTGTATATACATATATATATGTGTTACTATGTGTATATACATATATATTTATGTGTTAGTATGTGTATATACATATATATTTATGTGTTAGTATGTGTATATACATATATATTTATGTGTTAGTATGTGTATATACATATATATTTATGTGTTACTATGTGTATATACATATATATTTATGTGTTAGTATGTGTATATACATATATATTTATGTGTTATTGTGTGTATATACATATATATTTATGTGTTAGTATGTGTATATACATATATATTTATGTGTTATTGTGTGTATATACATATATAGTTATGTGTTACTATGTGTATATACATATATATTTATGTGTTATTGTGTGTATATACATATATATTTATGTGTTATTATGTGTATATACATATATATTTATGTGTTAGTATGTGTATATACATATATATTTATGTGTTATTATGTGTATATACATATATATTTATGTGTTACTATGTGTATATACATATATATTTATGTGTTATTATGTGTATATACATATATATTTATGTGTTAGTATGTTTATATACATATATATTTATGTGTTAGTATGTTTATATACATATATATTTATGTGTTAGTATGTGTATATACATATATATTTATGTGTTAGTATGTGTATATACATATATATTTATGTGTTACTATGTGTATATACATATATATTTATGTGTTACTATGTGTATATACATATATATTTATGTGTTAGTATGTGTATATACATATATATTTATGTGTTAGTATGTGTATATACAGATATATTTATGTGTTAGTATGTGTATATACATATATATTTATGTGTTATTATGTGTATATACATATATATTTATGTGTTACTATGTGTATATACATATATATTTATGTGTTACTATGTGTATATACATATATATTTATGTGTTATTATGTTTATATACATATATATTTATGTGTTATTATGTGTATATACATATATATTTATGTGTTAGTATGTGTATATACATATATATTTATGTGTTACTATGTGTATATACATATATATTTATGTGTTATTATGTGTATATACATATATATTTATGTGTTACTATGTGTATATACATATATATTTATGTGTTACTATGTGTATATACATATATATTTATGTGTTATTATGTGTATATACATATATATTTATGTGTTACTATGTGTATATACATATATATTTATGTGTTAGTATGTGTATATACATATATATTTATGTGTTAATATGTGTATATACATATATATTTATGTGTTACTGTGTGTATATACATATATATTTATGTGTTACTATGTGTATATACATATATATTTATGTGTTAGTATGTGTATATACTTATATATTTATGTGTTAATATGTGTATATACATATATATTTATGTGTTAGCATGTGTATATACATATATATTTATTTGTTAGTATGTGTATATACATATATATTTATGTGTTACTATGTGTATATACATATATATTTATGTGTTACTATGTGTATATACATATATATTTATGTGTTATTATGTTTATATACATATATATTTATGTGTTAGTATGTGTATATACATATATATTTATGTGTTACTATGTGTATATACATATATATTTATGTGTTAGCATGTGTATATACATATATATTTATGTGTTAATCTGTGTATATACATATATATTTATGTGTTATTATGTGTATATACATATATATTTATGTGTTATTATGTGTATATACATATATATTTATGTGTTATTATGTGTATATACATATATATTTATGTGTTAATCTGTGTATATACATATATATTTATGTGTTATTATGTGTATATACATATATATTTATGTGTTACTATGTGTATATACATATATATTTATGTGTTATTATGTGTATATACATATATATTTATGTGTTATTATGTGTATATACATATATATTTATGTGTTATTATGTGTATATACAGATATATTTATGTGTTAGTATGTGTATATACATATATATTTATGTGTTATTATGTGTATATACATATATATTTATGTGTTATTATGTGTATATACATATATATTTATGTGTTATGTGTATATACATATATATTTATGTATTATGTGTATATACATATATATTTATGTGTTACTATGTGTATATACATATATATTTATGTGTTACTATGTGTATATACATATATATTTATGTGTTACTATGTGTATATACATATATATTTATGTGTTACTATGTGTATATACATATATATTTATGTGTTAGTAAGTGTATATACATATATATTTATGTGTTAGTATGTGTATATACATATATATTTATGTGTTAGTATGTGTATATTCATATATATTTATGTGTTAGTAAGTGTATATACATATATATTTATGTGTTAGTATGTGTATATACATATATATTTATGTGTTAGTATGTGTATATACATATATATTTATGTGTTACTATGTGTATATACAGATATATTTATGTGTTATTATGTGTATATACAGATATATTTATGTGTTATTATGTGTATATACATATATATTTATGTGTTAGTAAGTGTATATACATATATATTTATGTGTTAGTATGTGTATATACATATATATTTATGCGTTACTATGTGTATATACATATATATTTATGTGTTATTATGTGTATATACATATATATTTATGTGTTACTATGTGTATATACATATATATTTATGTGTTACTATGTGTATATACATATATATTTATGTGTTACTATGTGTATATACATATATATTTATGTGCTAGTATGTGTATATACAGATATATTTATGTGTTAGTATGTGTATATACATATATATTTATGTGTTATTATGTGTATATACATATATATTTATGTGTTAGTATGTGTATATACATATATATTTATGTGTTACTATGTGTATATACATATATATTTATGTGTTACTATGTGTATATACATATATATTTATGTGTTAGTATGTGTATATACATATATATTTATGTGTTAGTATGTGTATATACAGATATATTTATGTGTTACTATGTGTATATACAGATATATTTATGTGTTAGTATGTGTATATACATATATATTTATGTGTTAATATGTGTATATACATATATATTTATGTGTTAGTATGTGTATATACATATATATTTATGTGTTAGTATGTGTATATACATATATATTTATGTGTTACTATGTGTATATACATATATATTTATGTGTTACTATGTGTATATACATATATATTTATGTGTTATTGTGTGTATATACATATATATATGTGTTACTATGTGTATATACATATATATTTATGTGTTAGTATGTGTATATACATATATATTTATGTGTTAGTATGTGTATATACAGATATATTTATGTGTTACTATGTGTATATACAGATATATTTATGTGTTACTATGTGTATATACATATATATTTATGTGTTAGTATGTGTATATACATATATATATGTGTTACTATGTGTATATACAGATATATTTATGTGTTACTATGTGTATATACATATATATTTATGTGTTAGTATGTGTATATACATATATATTTATGTGTTACTATGTGTATATACATATATATTTATTTGTTACTATGTGTACATACATATATATTTATGTGTTAGTATGTGTATATACATATATATTTATGTGTTAGTATGTGTATATACATTTATATTTATGTGTTAGTATGTGTATATACATATATATTTATGTGTTAATATGTGTATATACATATATATTTATGTGTTAGTATGTGGATATACATATATATTTATGTGTTAGTATGTGTATATACATATATATTTATGTGTTACTATGTGTATATACATATATATTTATTTGTTACTATGTGTATATACATATATATTTATGTGTTAGTATGTGTATATACATATATATTTATGTGTTACTATGTGTATATATATATATATATATATGTGTTACTATGTGTATATACATATATATTTATGTGTTATTATGTGTATATACATATATATTTATGTGTTAGTATGTGTATATACATATATATTTATGTGTTAGTATGTGTATATACATATATATTTATGTGTTAGTATGTGTATATACAGATATATTTATGTGTTACTATGTGTATATACATATATATTTATGTGTTAGTATGTGTATATACATATATATTTATGTGTTAGTATGTGTATATACATATATATTTATGTGTTAGTATGTGTATATACAGATATATTTATGTGTTAGTATGTGTATATACATATATATTTATGTGTTAGTATGTGTATATACATATATATTTATGTGTTAGTATGTGTATATACAGATATATTTATGTGTTACTATGTGTATATACATATATATTTATGTGTTAGTATTTGTATATACATATATATTTATGTGTTAGTATGTGTATATACATATATATTTATGTGTTAGTATGTGTATATACATATATATTTATGTGTTACTATGTGTATATACATATATATTTATGTGCTATTATGTGTATATACATATATATTTATGTGTTACTATGTGTATATACATATATATTTATGTGTTACTATGTGTATATACATATATATTTATGTGTTAGTATGTGTATATACATATATATTTATGTGTTAGTATGTGTATATACATATATATTTATGTGTTACTATGTGTATATACATATATATTTATGTGTTAGTATGCTTATATACATATATATTTATGTGTTAGTATGTGTATATACATATATATTTATGTGTTACTATGTGTATATACATATATATTTATGTGTTACTATGTGTATATACATATATATTTATGTGTTACTATGTGTATATACATATATATTTATGTGTTACTATGTGTATATACATATATATTTATGTGTTAGTATGTGTATATACATATATATTTATGTGTTAGTATGTGTATATACATATATATTTATGTGTTACTATGTGTATATACATATATATTTATGTGTTAGTATGTGTATATACATATATATTTATGTGTTAGTATGTGTATATACAGATATATTTATGTGTTAGTATGTGTATATACATATATATTTATGTGTTAGTATGTGTATATACATATATATTTATGTGTTACTATGTGTATATACATATATATTTATGTGTTATTGTGTGTATATACATATATATTTATGTGTTATTATGTGTATAAATGCAAAAGAAAAGAAACCCAGAATAAGGTCGGCAGCCTGTAGTGTATAGTCAGCAAAAAAGATATCTAATAAAGTGCAAAGTGCTAAAGCATGAACTACAATGTTCCTTAATGTATCACTCGTTCACTTGCTCCAGTGGAAACAATGGAGATCTCACTCACCCAATCCAATGGGGAAGGCGGGTATCGCCGTTCACGGCTGTAAGTTCCGTCCGGACGCCTCTATGGGGGCACGGCCCAATCCTGGCCAATGAAACACACTCTGGAACGAGGCAGAGATTCCTTGCTCCGCCTCAACTTATTCCAGACACTTGTTCCTCCGGTAAAACCAGTATCCCTCCGCCAGTGACGTAGCAGAAAACAGTTCCTGTTTGCAATAGGGAACTGCTGGGTTGTAGGACAGCACACAATGCACTCTTTTTTGCGAAATAAGCAAAGTTTTAATGCACAGCAGGAAACAGCCAAACTCCGGACATGATAGCTTCAGTAAGAGAAAAGTGGAGGCTGTTTCCTTAAAACAATTCCTTTATTGATTCAATTTAAAAACGGCAAAACACAGCAAGGATAGGACATGGTATAGAAGGCGCAGCACAGTCTGGCTTACGCGTTTCGGATGAAATCCGTAGTCATAGCCTATGTTAGTATGTGTATATACATATATATTTATGTGTTACTATGTGTATATACATATATATTTATGTGTTATTATGTGTATATACATATATATTTATGTGTTACTATGTGTATATACATATATATTTATGTGTTAGTATGTGTATATACATATATATTTATGTGTTACTATGTGTATATACATATATATGTATGTGTTACTATGTGTATATACAGATATATTTATGTGTTAGTATGTGTATATACAGATATATTTATGTGTTACTATGTGTATATACATATATATTTATGTGTTACTATGTGTATATACATATATATTTATGTGTTACTATGTGTATATACAGATATATTTATGTGTTACTATGTGTATATACATATATATTTATGTGTTACTATGTGTATATATCTATATATTTATGTGTTATTATGTGTATATACATATATATTTATGTGTTAGTATGTGTATATACATATATATTTTTGTGTTATTATGTGTATATACATATATATTTATGTGTTAGTATGTGTATATACATATATATTTATGTGTTAGTATGTGTATATACATATATATTTATGTGTTAATGTGATATTATGTGTATATACATATATATGTATGATTTATTATGTGTATATATATTTATGTGTTATGTGTATATACATATATATTTATGTGTTATTATGTGTATATACATATATATTTATGTATTATTATGTGTATATACATATATATTTATGTGTTATTATGTGTATATACATATATATTTATGTGTTATTATGTGTATATACATATATATTTATGTGTTAGTATGTGGATATACATATATATTTATGTGTTATTATGTGTATATACATATATATTTATGTGTTATTATGTGTATATACATATATATTTATGTGTTATTATGTGTATATACATATATATTTATGTGTGTATATATATATATATATATATATATATATATATATATATATATATATTTATATTTATGTGTTAGTATGTGTATATACAGATATATTTATGTGTTAGTATGTGTATATACAGATATATTTATGTGTTAGTATGTGTATATACATATATATTTATGTGTTAGTATGTGTATATACATATATATTTATGTGTTAGTATGTGTATAAAAATATATATTTATGTGTTACTATGTGTATATACATATATATTTATGTGTTACTATGTGTATATACATATAAATTTATGTGTTACCATGTGTTACTGTGTGTATATACAAATATATTTATGTGCTATTATGTGTATATACATATATATTTATGTGTTACTATGCGTATATACATATATATTTATGTGTTATTGTGTGTATATACATATATATTTATGTGTTATTATGTGTATATACATATATATTTATGTGTTACTATGTGTATATACATATATATTTATGTGTTATTATGTGTATATACAAATATATTTATGTGTTAGTATGTGTATATACATATATATTTATGTGTTAGTATGTGTATATACATATATATATGTGTTACTATGTGTATATACATATATATTTATGTGTTACTATGTGTATATACAGATATATTTATGTGTTAGTATGTGTATATACAGATATATATGTGTTACTATGTGTATATACAGATATATTTATGTGTTACTATGTGTATATACATATATATTTATGTGTTACTATGTGTATATACATATATATTTATGTGTTACTATGTGTATATATAGATATATTTATGTGTTACTATGTGTATATACATATATATTTATGTGTTATTATGTGTATATAAATATATATTTATGTGTTATGTGTATATACATATATATTTATGTGTTACTATGTGTATATACAGATATATTTATGTGTTATTATGTGTATATACATATATATGTGTTAGTATGTGTATATACATATATATTTATGTGTTATTATGTGTATATACATATATATTTATGTATTATTATGTGTATATACATATATATTTATGTGTTACTATGTGTATATACCAGTGACGTGCGGTGACGTCAGAGGCTGGTGAGGTAGTGGCTAGGATATGCCTTCATTCTTTAGATATCCTTTGTTGAAGAAATAGCAATGCCCATGGTGAGCCAATCACATGAGGTATCTATGTGCAGCCACCAATCAGCAGCTACTGAGCATATTTAGGTATGATTTTCAACAAAGGATATCAAAAGAATGAAGAAAATTAGGTAATAGATGTAAATTGGAAAGTTATTTAAAATTGCATGCTCTTTCTAAATCATGAAAGAAAACATATGGGTTTCATGTCCCTTTAAATTGTGTCTTGGAAAACTGGTCAACTTAGTAAACATCTGATTTTAGTCTAAAGGATTGTAACAGAAACTCTTGCCCGATAACAAAATGCTTGCTCTGATTATGAGATCTAGAAATCCAGGCCCATTAAAATATACGTTTAAAACATACTTTTTACTTTAAAGCTGCAGATTATGCTTATAGATTCCTTCATTATTCAGTAAATATAAAAATGTCTTGATCCAGTGGTGGCTGGTGAAATTTAAAGATGGTGAGGCGCTTGACTTTACCCCTTTAAATAAAGCCACACCATCAGATGGCACTACCAATTCATTCATTAAATAAATAAAAGGTAGACAGAAACACAGAAAAGCACTCGGGGGGAGAGGGAGAGAGAGACGGGGGGAGAGGGAGAGAGACACAGAGGGTTAGGGAGAAAGAGAGAGAGAGACACAATCACACACAGGGGGTGAGAGAGAGAGAGAGAGAGAGAGACAGAGAGAGAGAGAGAGAGGGAGAGAGACACAATCCCACACAGAGGGTTAGTGAGAGAGAGAGAAAGAGAGACACAATCATACACAGAGGGTTAGAGAGAGAGAGAGAGACACACACAATCATACACAGAGGGTGAGAGAGAGAGAGAGAGAGAGAGAGAGAGAGAGAGAGAGAGAAATAGAGAGAAAGACACAATCACACACAGAGGGTTAGAGAGAGAGAGAGAGAGAGAGAGAGAGAGAGAGAAAGAGAGAGATAGACACAATCACACACAGAGGGTTAGAGAAAGAGAGAGAGACACAATCACACACAGAGGGTTAGAGAGACACATAAGGGATGAGAGAGTCAGAGGGCGAGGAAGAGAGACAGAGAGAGAAAGAGACCATGGGGGAGAACGACACATAAGGAGAGAGATGGATAGATAGATAGATGATAGATAGATAGATATAGAGAGATACACACACACACACACACACACACAAGGGGGGTGGCACTGCATTTTTAAGTAATATTTTAAGTGACTATCAAATGCTAATAGTCTACAATCTATTTTAAATATCTGAAACAGGACAGCACATATGAATGGGAGCATTAATAAATTATTATTTGCTGTCTATAATCAGGGTTGTCCAACATACACATAAGGAACCACTGATTTAAATTAAATACTATAGCTACAGGAGCCATGGAGAATATTTGCTATAACTCATTCTAAACTGCTTGGTTTCATTTTACATTACCATGCTGTTGGTCTAGTTTATTCTTGTCAAATAACAACTCATCCATACAAACAGCAGAGCTACAGAGAGTTCAGAAAGTGAGACTATAAATTAGTGTGCAGTACAGAGGCAAGCTGCTGGGTGTAAAGTTTGAGTAAACAAAATACAAAAATGATCCTTAAACTGCTGTAAAAGAGTAATAAAACAAAAAACACTAAACCACATTCATTAAATTATCATTTTAACTAACAGAATCCCTTTCAGTAAAATCTAAGGTTGCAGAATTTACTTTAATAAAATGTGGCTAAAACACTGCTCTGAGTCTGCATCTTTTCCTGCTCTGTAGTCTGTAAGGAAGTGACAGTGTAACATTCCACTGCACTTGGAGGGGAAGAACAGAACTCTCTTTTTTTATTGAATAAAAGCTTACAGCTGAACAGGGCAACAACAAAATAAATGAAAGTATTTTTTTCCGTTTTTGTTTTGTTTTATATGATTAAACATCCAGCCCCAACCCTAAGTTCCACTTACTAATGCCTTGGTTCAGCCCAAATAGGACTGCCTCAAATAAGCAGTTATGGGCCATGCAATGATCTTAACCACTTCCATCTAGTAGGTGGCGCAGCATGTTGTGTAATGGTGGGCAGACCTGCTTGTGCCTCTCCATTGCACAACATGTAGCTGTGAAAAAAAAAATGCTGGGTGAAAAAAAATTGCATTTTTTTTTTAAAGCCAATAAAAAAAATATGTGTATATACATATATATGTATGTGTTATTATGTGTATATACATATATATTTATGTGTTAGTATGTGTATATACATATATATTTATGTGTTATTATGTGTATATACATATATATTTATGTGTTAGTATGTGTATATACATATATATTTATGTGTTACTATGTGTATATACATATATATTTATGTGTTATTGTGTGTATATACATATATATTTATGTGTTAGTATGTGTATATACATATATATTTATGTGTTATTATGTGTATATGCATATATATTTATGTGTTAGTATGTGTATATACATATATATTTATTTGTTAGTATGTGTATATACATATATATTTATGTGTTATTATGTGTATATACATATATATTTATGTGTTATTATGTGTATATACATATAAATGTATGTGTTATTATGTATATATACACATATTGACACACACATATATATATGTATATATATATAAAAATATATATATATATATATATATATATATATATATATATATATATATATATATAAGCATATACATATATATATTAACAAGGAACACACATGGTTCCCATAGAACTTAATGTAAACACCCCACACCCGCCAACTTTAACCCCTAAAACTGCTTCATGCAGTTAAAAAATAAAGATTCAAATTGTTTATATTTTATATATATATAACTATTGTATACTGTATATATATATATAACTATTGTATACTGTATATATATATATATATATAACTATTGTATACTGTATATATATATATATATATAACTATTGTATACTGTATATATATATATATAACTATTGTATACTGTATATATATATATATAACTATTGTATACTGTATATATATATATATAACTATTGTATACTGTATATATATATCTGGAATAGAATAGTAAAGAGAAAATCACAAAGCTGTCCAGCA
Organism: Bombina bombina; assembly: GCF_027579735.1. NCBI lineage: Eukaryota > Metazoa > Chordata > Amphibia > Anura > Bombinatoridae > Bombina > Bombina bombina. The sequence goes on from NC_069503.1 coordinate 1,133,773,566, forward strand.
CACAGAACAACTCCCTATATATGTTATATATTAGATCACATCAGAGTTAGTAATAATAGTCCAGTATGGAACAATAGTCAATAGTAGAAGGGGATCTTCTTACCAGATATTACCTCAATCATATGAGGTAATGCATGTGCTCCGTAGAGATGGGTGCACTTCTCCTGTGTCTCCCTATGAAGTTCCTTGTGGCTATTTTTCCGTGGATCTGAGTCCCTGGCATATTTTGTAGAATAGATGACTGCTGTAGTTTATGGAGTTTCCTCAGATTCTTTTGTGAAACTTTCAACCTTTATTCTCTGTGACTTTGTATCCTCCAGAAGTATGGTTATAGCAGATTTAATCTAGGAGTTGTACCATAGGAGAAAAAAAAGGAATCACATAGCGTAACTCTGCTATATATTACATTTATTAATTGACATAATATAGGAGTTTATACTTATATTTGTAAACCTCAATCCATGATGAGGTAAGCGTTCAAACATATGATGTGGAGTTCAGAATATGTGGAAAGATAAAATGTATCAGCCTTTAAGTTGCCTCCGATCAACGGGGTGTTATAATACAGTCCACCAATGTCTCTAAACACCCTTTCTAAAAATGTAGTCTATACTACAGTCTTATATAAAAAAACACTTGCGATTTGTTAGTTGAAAAATGGCGTTTGTCGCCCATTATAGACAATAAAAATGATCAATTTATAAGGAGCAACCTGTAAAAACAATAGTTCATATAAAAATACAAGGCTGCCGGTAGTGAATATAAGGTTCTGTACTCCCACTCAGTGTTAATCTTTACGCGTTTCGAAGTTATATAAACTTCTTCTTCAGAGGAAAAAATATATATATCTGTATATATTTATACCTATATATATATATATATATATATATATATATATATATATATATGTATATATATATATATATATAGCTATATTTATATATTTTACCAAAAAAACCCATTATATATATATATATATCTTTTTTATGCAAATTGCTATTGGGTCTCCCTAAGAGTAAAGGGGGAAACAAGACATGGGCATCTATTTATCAAGCTGTCAACTTACCTGCATTCGATGGCACCAATACGTTCACCTAACATCGCCTAACATCGCTGCCACGGACCTGAATACGTTCTCCAAAATTATCAAAAAAGCTGTCAAAAAGCCGCGCACCAAGTACGGATCGATGAGCAGCGGACTGTTAACTAACAGTCATCAATCTCGCTGCTCTTCGGCTTTTTCACAGTTTTATTGGTACCCTGTCACTAAACACCCACACTATACTATACTGTTTTACCCCCTAAACCGCCGCTCCCGGAGCCCATCGCAACTCTAATAAATGTATTAACCCCTAAACCGTCGCTCCCGGAGCCCACCGCCACTCTAATAAATGTATTAACCCCTAAACCCCCACTCCCGGAGCCCACCGCCACTCTAATAAATGTATTAACCCCTAAACCACCGCTCACGGACCCCGCCGCAACTAAAGTGTTTAACCCCTAAACCGCCGCTCCCGGAGCCCACCGCCACTCTAATAAATGTATTAACCCCTATATTGCCGCTCACGGACCCCAGCGCAACTAAATAAAGTGTTTAAACCCTAAACCTCCGCTCCCGGAGCCCACCGCCACCTACATTATATTTATTAACCCTTAATCTGCTCCCCCTACACTGCCGCCACTATATTAAATTTATTAACCCCTAAACCTAAGTCTAACCCTAACCCTAACACCCCCTAACTTAAATATAATTTAAATAAATCTAAATAAATATCCCTATCATTAAATAAATTATTCATATTTAAATACTTACCTATAAAATAAACCCTAAGATAGCTACAATATAACTAATAGTTACATTGTAGCTAGCTTAGGATTTATTTTTATTTTACAGGCAAGTTTGTATTTATTTTAACTAGGTACACTAGTTATTAAATAGTTATTAAATATTTAATAACTACCTAGCTAAAATAAATACAAATTTACCTGTAAAATAAAACCTAACTTAAGTTACAATTACACATAACACTACACTACAATTAAATGAATTCCCTAAATTAACTACAATTAAATAAAATTAAATAAAAAAATATCTAAAGTACAAAAAACACTTTTGGCTAGATTTAGAGTTTTGTCGGTAACAACCCGCGTAGCTAACGCATGCTTTTTTCCCCCCGCACCTTTTAAATAACGCTGGTATTTAGAGTTCACAGAATGGCTGCGTTTTCAGTGCGTTAGGCTCCAAAAAAGGAGCGTAGAGCATAATTTACTGCCACTGCAACTCTCGATACCAGCGGTGCTTACGGACGCGGCCAGCTTCAAAAACGTGCTCGTGCACGATTCCCCCATAGGAAACAATGGGGCAGTTTGAGCTGAAAAAAAACCTAACACCTGCAAAAAAGCAGCGTTCAGCTCTTAACGCAGCCCCATTGTTTCCTATGGGGAAACAGTTTCTAAGTCTGCACCTAACACCCTAACATGTACCCCGAGTCTAAACACCCCTAGCCTTACACTTATTAACCCCTAATCTGCCGCCCCTGCTATCGCTGACCCCTGCATATTATTTTTAACCCCTAATCTGCCGCTCCGTACACCGCCGCAACCTACATTATAGTTATGTACCCCTAATCTGCTGCCCCTAACACCGCCGACCCCTATATTATATTTATTAACCCCTAATCTGCCCTCCCTAACATCGCCGACACCTAACTTCAAGTATTAACCCCTAATCTGCCGACCGGAACTCGCCGCTATTCTAATAAATGTATTAACCCCTAAAGCTAAGTCTAACCATAACCCTAACACCCCCCTAAGTTAAATATAATTTAAATCTAACGGAATAAATTAACTCTTATTAAATAAATTATTCCTATTTAAAGCTAAATACTTACCTGTAAAATAAACCCTAATATAGCTACAATATAAATTATAATTATATTGTAGCTATTTTAGGATTAATATTTATTTTACAGGCAACTTTGTAATTATTTTAACCAGGTACAATAGCTATTAAATAGTTTATAACTATTTAATAGTTACCTAGTTAAAATAATTACAAAATTACCTGTAAAATAAATCCTAACCTAAGTTACAATTAAACCTAACACTACACAAGCAATAAATTAATTAAATAAAATACCTACAATTATCTACAATTAAACCTAACACTACACTATCAATAAATAAATTAAATAAAATACCTACAAATAAATACAATTAAATAAACTAACTAAAGTACAAAAAATAAAAAAGAACTAAGTTACAAAAAATAAAAAAATATTTACAAACATTAGAAAAATATTACAACAATTTTAAACTAATTACACCTACTCTAAGCCCCCTAATAAAATAACAAAGCCCCCCAAAATAAAAAAAATGCCCTACCCTATTCTAAAATTAAAATAGAAAAGCTCTTTTACCTTACCAGCCCTTAAAAGGGCCATTTGCGGGGCATGCCCCAAAGAATTCAGCTCTTTTGCCTGGAGAAAAAAAACATTCAATACCCCCCCCCAACATTACAACCCACCACCCACATACCCCTAATCTAACCCAAACCCCCCTTAAATAAACCTAACACTAAGCCCCTGAAGATCTTCCTACCTTATCTTCACCACACCGGGTATCACACCGATCCATCCTGGCTCCGATGTCTTGATCCAAGCCCAAGCGGTGGGTTGAAGACATCCATCCTCCGGCTGAAGTCTTGATCCAAGCGGGCAGAAGAGGACATCCGGACCGGCAAACATCTTCATCCAAGCCGCATCTTCTATGTTCTTCCATCCGATGACGACCGGCTCCATCTTGAAGACCTCCAGCACGGATCCATCCTCTTCTTCCGACGACTAGACGACGAATGAAGGTTCCTTTAAGGGACGTCATTCAAGATGGAGTCCCTCGAATTCCGATTGACTGATAGGATTCTATCAGCCAATTGGAATTAAGGTAGGAAAATTCTGATTGGCTGATGGAATCAGCCAATCAGATTCAAGCTCCTCCGATGTCCTGATCCAAGCCCAAGCAGGGGGCTGAAGATGTCCATGATCCGGCTGAAGTCATCATCCAAGCGGGAGCTGAAGAGGTCCATGATCCGGCTGAAGTCATCATCCAAGCGGGAGCTGAAGAGGTCCATGATCCGGCTGAAGTCTTCTATCAACGGCATCTTCAATCTTCTGTCTTCCGGATCCATCTTGCAGACCTCCGACGCGGAACATCCTGCTGGCCCGACGGACTACCGACGAATGAAGGCTCCTTTAAGGGACGTCATCCAAGATGGCGTCCTTCGAATTCCAATTGGCTGATTGGTTCCGATCAGCCAATAGAATGCGAGCTCAATCTGATTGGCTGATCGGATCAGCCAATCGGATTGAACTTGATTCTGATTGGCTGATTCCATCAGCCAATCAGAATTTTCCTACCTTAATTCTGATTGGCTGATAGAATCCTATCAGCCAATCGGAATACGAGGGACGCCATCTTGGATGACGTCCCTTAAAGGAACCTTCATTCGTCGTCTAGTCGTCGGAAAAAAAGGATGGATCCGCGCTGGAGGTCTTCAAGATGGAGCCAGTCGTCATCGGATGGAAGAACATAGAAGATGCGGCTTGGATGAAGATGTTTGCCGGTCCGGATGTCCTCTTCTGCCCGGATAGGATGAAGACTTCAGACCCTCTGGAGGAGCTCTTCTGCCCAGATAGGATGAAGACTTCGGACCTTCTTCTGGACGGATCGGTGATACCCGGCTGGGTGAAGATAAGGTAGGAAGATCTTCAGGGGCTCAGTGTTAGGTTTTTTTAAGGGGGTATTGGGTGGGTTAGATTAGGGTTATGTGGGTGGTGGGTTGTAATGTTGGGGGAAGGGTATTGTATTTTTTTTTACAGGAAAAAGAGCTGTTTTCTTTGGGGCATGCCCAGCAAAAGGCCCTTTTAAGGGCTGGTAAGGTAATAGAGCTGTTAACTTTTTATTTTAGAATAGGGTAGGGCATTTTTTATTTTGGGGGGCTTTTTTATTTTTTTAGGGGGCTTAGAGTAGGTGTAATTAGTTTAAAATTCTTGTAATCTTTTTTTATTTTTTGTAATTTTTTTTTTTTTTTGTAATTTAGTTTAGTTGATTTAATTGTAGTTAATTGTAGGTAGTTTAGTTAATTTATTTATTGATAGTGTAGTGTTAGATTTAATTGTAACTTAGGTTAGGATTTATTTTACAGTTAATGTTGTAATTATTTTAACTAGGTAGCTATTAAATAGTTATTAACTATTTAATAGCTATTGTACCTGGTTAAAATAAATACAAAGTTGCCTGTAAAATAAATATTAATCCTAAAATAGCTACAATATAATTATAATTTATATTGTAGATATATTAGGGTTTATTTTACAGGTATTTATTTAGCTTTAAATAGGAATAATTTATTTAATAAGAGTTAATTTATTTTGTTAGATTTAAATTATATTTAACTTAGGGGGGTGTTAGTGTAAGACTTAGCTTTAGGGGTTAATACATTTATTAGAGTAGCGGTGTGGTCCAGTCGGCAGATTAGGGGTTAATAAGTGTAGGTAGGTGTCGGCGACGTTGAGGGGGGCAGATTAGGGGTTAATAAATATAATATAGGGGTCGGCGGTGTTAGGGGAAGCAGATTAGGGGTACATAAGTACAGCGTAGGTGGCGGCGGTGTGCGGTCGGCAGATTAGGGGTTAAAAAATTTTTATTATAGTGGCGGCGATGTGGGGGGACCTCGGTTTAGGGGTACATAGGTAGTTTATGGGTGTTAGTGTACTTTAGAGCACAGTAGTTAAGAGCTTTATGAACCGGCGTTAGCCCAAAAAGCTCTTAACTCCTGGTTTTTTTCTGAGGCTGGAGTTTTGTCGTTAGATTTCTAACGCTCACTTCAGCCACGACTCTAAATACCGGCGTTAGAAAGATCCCATTGAAAAAGATAGGATACGCAAATTGCGTAGGGGGATCTGCGGTATGGAAAAGTCGCGGCTGCAAAGTGAGCGTTAGACCCTTTAATGTCTGACTCCAAATACCAGCGGGTGGTAAAAACCAGCGTTAGGAGCCTCTGACGCTGGTTTTGACGGCTACCGCCAAACTCTAAATCTAGGCCTTTGATTTTTAAACTAATACACCTAATCTAATCCCCCTAGTTATATTGTAGCTATCTTAGGGTTTATTTTATAGGTATTTAGTTTTAAATAGGAATAATTTATTTAATGGTAGGAATATTTATTTAGATTTATTTAAATTATATTTAAGTTAGGGGGTGTTAGGGTTAGGGTTAGACTTAGGTTTAGGGGTTAATAAATTTAATATAGTTGCGGCGGTGTAGGGGAACAGATTAGGGGTTAATAAATATAATGTAGGTGGCGGCGGTGTAGGGGGGGCATATTAGGGGTTAATAAATATAATGTAGGTGGCGGTGGGCTCCGGGAGCAGCGGTAAGGTGTTAATAAGTTTATTAGAGTGGCGGTGGGCTCCAGGAGCGGCGGTTTAGGGGTTAATAAGTATAATGTAGGTGGCGACAGTGTAGGGGGGGGAGATTAGGGGTGTTTAGACTCGGGGTACATGTTAGGGTGTTAGGTGTAAACGTTCCCATAGGAATCAATTGGATATCGGGCAGCAGGGAACATAAGCTTTCGCTGCTTTCAGACTCCCATTGATTCCTATGGCATCCGCCGCCTCCAGGGCGGCGGATTGAAAACCAGGTATGCTGGGCCGGAAAAGTGCCGAGCGTACCTGGTAGACATTTGATAACTAGCAAAAGAAGTCAGATTGTGCCGAATTTGCATTCAGAACATCTGTAATGACGTAAGCATCGATCTGTGTCGGACTGAGTCCGGCGGATTGTATGTTACGTCACAACATTCTACTTTTGCCAGTCTGTAGGGTTTGATAACTAAGGGGAATCAGGCTCGCCACAAATACGATCGGGTTGATTGACACCCCTGCTAGCGACAAGAACTGCTAGTGCAATGATAAATGTTGTCGGCATTTATCGATGTGCGGTGGACATGGTTCGTTATAGTGGATCTTGTCCGCTCACACAATGATAAATGGACCCCATGGACTCCTTGCACACATGCCCTCAGAGAGATGCAAGCACACCTCACTGAAAAGGCCCACAGAAGGCCGAAACTATCGTCTGGGGTTATTGTTTCTCTTGTTCAGAGAGGAATTGTCTGGTATTTTGACGCTGGACTGTCATTGGGCAGGGTCAGACTGATATGCTACAGGATTTTTTTTACTGTGAAAAGGCATCAACAAGTGCTAAAAGATTATGCACCCTGAGTGGCAATGAAAAGTTATTCTAGCTTTTGTTCTGTCTCAGCTGAGTGGGTCTCTCTCTCTCTTGTCATATATAAATATGTATTGATGAATATATATAACATATTCTGCTATGTGAAGAACATTGGAATGTGAAATATTCATAATTCATGTCAGGTTAGCGCACTTGAGAAAATGCACTCTGGTTTGCACGGCTTGTTGGGTCATGAAAGAAAAAAATTATTTGAGTTCAGTGTTCCTTTAACATTTAAAAAAAGAAAAACTGTGCAAACAGTAAAAAAATACTTATATAGGTCACAAAACTAGTATTAAAAAATGTAAAAAAAAATTGAAAAGCTACAGGAAAAGTTTTTCACATTGATTGGAATACTGATGTTGAAAAGTCCTCATGTAAGGTATAGGAATACTTTTTTGGCACAAATGCATCTGATATTTGTTAGATAAAAAGAATATTGTGGCATTTGCAAATGATTTGTAACAGGTTAAAATTTGAAGAGAAAAAATACAACACTAAAAGCCATAGGGGCCGATTTTTAAAGTGCAGAGGACATGATCCGCTGTAGCGTATCATGTCCACCGCACATCGATAAATGCCGACAGCATAAGCTCATCGTTCTAGTTAAATGCTTGTGTAATGCCGCCCCCTGCTGATTCGAAGCCATTCGGCCGCTAGCAGGGAGTGTCAATCAACCCGATCGTATGCGATCGGGCGGATTGCTGTCCGCCGCCTCAGAGGAAGCGGACAAGTTAAGGAGCAGCGATCCTAAGACCGCTGCTTCTTAACTCCTGTTTCAAACAGGTGTATACGGCCTCATTCGGGCCGTGATAAATCAGCCCCATAGGATCCACTTTACAAGAATATTCTGATTGATTGAAATGGAATTCTATGTTATTGGGTCAAGTGTTCAGGAGTTCTTACCTACATTACTAAAGTCTATTATACAAGAAATGTCAGACACTGTGACACACACTGCCATATGAAGTTCTTGCTTTGTGTAATATTTTTAAATAAAAATAATATGAATTTATAAGACAGCGGTACAGAATTTGACTGCATTTTTACAAATACAAATTAATAACATATTTACAAATTAAATTTAGTTTCCTCTTATAAAACTGACAGGGAGCCTGAGCTGTTCTCACATTTACACTTTTTCATTTTAACTTCAATGTGATAAAGTTTTTATAAATATCACTTTCATGGTATCAAAAACATTTGCACAAATAGCAGTTTCACTATCATAATCAAGAGGATAAGTGTCCCATGTCAGAAGTCCACCTCTTAAAACAAATAAAACCGTTTGCTACTTCGCTAGGCTCAGAATGATAGGTACAGGTACAGTATTCAGTGAGAATAAGACCAAGGGGCCTATTTATCAAGCCCCGTACGGAGCGTGAAGCCCTGTGTTTCTGGCGAGTCTTCAGGCTCACCAGAAACACAAGTTATGAAGCAGCGGTCTAAAGACCGCTGCTCCATAACCTGTCTGCCTGCTCTGAGGTGGCAGACAGATATAGACGAAAATCAAACTGATCCAATACAATCGGGTTGATTGACACCCCCTGCTACCGGCCAATTGGCCGCGAATCTGCAGGGGGCGGCATTGCACCAGTAGTTCCCAAGAACTGCTTGTGCAATAATAAATGCCGACAGCGTATGCTTTGGGCATTTATCGATGTGCAGCGGACATGATCCGCAATATCAGATCATGTCTGCTCGCATCATGATAAATAGACCCCCATCCCTTAAAGGGACATGGAACCCAATGTTTTTCTTTCATGATTAAGATAGAACATACAGTTTTAAATAACTTTCCAATTTACTTCTGTTATCTAATTTCTTTTGTTCTGTTTGTATCCCTTGTTGAAAAGTATGTCTAGGTAGACTCAGAAGATGCTGATTGGTGGCTGCACATATACCCAACTTGCCTTTGGCTTTGAGCTTACTCCCAGTAGTGCATTGCTGCTCCTTCAACAAAGGATAACAAGAGAATGGAGCAAATAGATCATATAAGTAAATATGATCTATCTGAATCATGAAAGAAACATTTTGGGTCTCGTATCCCTTTAATACTGTGCACAGCTGGGAGAATGCTTTTATTTGGAAGCAGCAACTAGAAAGAATCATCAGACAGTGATGTAGGAGCTGATGTAATGTATGTATGTAAGTTGTATTTGCATTAAACCCTTGGCAAAAACTGTACCTATTGGAAAAGTCACAAAAATCTGTGTTCCATCCTGTGGCAATGGTGTTGTTTTCTTTCAATTTAGCAACAAACAGGGATGATATAGCTCTATAGGATTTATTGAAGGAACATATACTGTATATACTGTATATACTGTATATATATATATATATATATATATATATATATATATATATATATATATATACATATATATATATATAACTATTCTAAGGCCCAAGTATAGCAAGCCGGACAACTACATATGATAAACAAGCTGGGAAGGCAGCAGGGAGGTGTTTGGGTAAAGCCGGCAATAGGCCAGCAATAGCTAGTGACAAAAACAATGCTACACTGGCAAGGCCTTTCTATCTCATAGCGTGCAGCAACAGGTGAGCGCTTCTCTGTAAGGTGCCAATACAGGACATGACATCCCTCGAGTGAGCAGCAAGTTAGGTCTGTGACATATTGGCCTCTAGTTATCAATGTCTGTCAGACCTGATCCGACAGAGCATATCAGGTCCGACAGACATCGCTGAATACGGCGAGCAATACGCCACCCCCTGCAACGCCACCCCCTGCAGACTCGCGGCCAATGGGCCGCCAGCAGGGGGGTGTCAATCAACCCGATCGTACTCGATCGGGTGTATTTCCGGCAATGTGTGTCCGCCTGCTGCTGTTTCTGGCGAGCCTGCAATCGGAGCTTGATACATATGCCCCATTGTCTTGTTTTTTTTATTTTAAAGTGGCAAGAAGTAGGTTAAGTGAGGTGTTGAGCTGAGGAGATTAGTGGATAATCGAAGCAATTACACAACATAATTGATATTAGAGTTGAAAAGCTCTTTTCTGATTGGATGACAAGATGTTTTGAATGGATTGCAATAACCTTCTAATGTAATTATAAATAATCGTGAGAGATTTAGATCATCTCACCAGAGAGGCAAGTTTTAGATCATTAAAGGACATGAACCAATGGCACTACTTAATATACAAAATTAGACAAACGTTCCCATATATGTGGTTACCTAATGGTAGATTTTGTCTTGGGGATTGGTGCTTGTACTTATATAAATTTGAGAACAAATCAGTAAAGTACTGAAAAGCTGAGTACAAATATAGCACTCACAACGTTTATTAAATATATAATTCATTGTTAAAGCAAAAACTGATGAGGAAAAATAAAACTTAACTTTTATTAAAGTATTCTTAAATAAAAACCTAAGGGTGAAGGAATAACTTAAAATTACAAATGCTACTTCAGCAAAGAAATTTCTTGGAGATAAAATTACAGGATCGAAAATATCTCTAGAATTTTGCTTCCTTTTAGTTGTTTGATCCTGATATTTGTAACATATTAAGTAATCTCAAAGAAACTGCATATCAAGAAAGATACGAGTGAAAGTTTACTGACAAGGAGTCCGTTCTCGCGCTAATGACACCAAGGACCTATACCATTAGTATTCTGAAATTACAGTGTAGGACCAAATTCATATTAGTCGGTAGTCATTGGCCAAAGATCTATATCAAAAGATTACCTCTGTTATGGCATAGGACTAGATTGTATGGTAAATACTAGAGTATGATGGTCTATAGAGCCTAAATCCTTTATTAGGATATGCTGTATGAGGACTATCTATAAGAAAATATTGGCACTCTAGCTCAACTATGGTGTTAGTACAGAGACCTATACCTTTAAGATACTAGTAGAAATGTTGCCTGTCAGGTGATGCCTATACCTAGTTGCCAAGTATTGCTGCATAGGAACAAATTCCGCTAAAGAGCGATTGGCATGGCAGTATCATTCCAATAAGCCAGAGATCTATATCTCTATAATATTAGCAAAATAATTACCTGTCAGGCAATACTTATAGTGCCTATATCTAGATTGCCTAGTATTATTGCATAAGGACAAGTTCGGCTAAAGAATGATTAAATTAAATTAAATTATTGCTCCAGCAATACCGGACTCCTATACCGTTTAAATACCAGAGGAGATCATAATGAGGTTAACTAAAGTGCAGTAATCGCCAGCTAAACCAGGGACCTATACCTTTTAAATACCAGAGGAGATCATAAATAAGTAATAAGGGGGCGTCCCTGCTCCCTCTCCCCTTATTTTTTAAACATCATTTGCTTATTCATGCTTAGACGGTATTAAAAGGTATTCATTTTCCTTCACTTTGAGGGATTTTTTACTGACACGATCATCTCAATCTATCTACTTATTTATGATCTCCTCTGGTATTTAAAAGGTATAGGTCCCTGGTTCAGTCTCTTTCAGTGGATGTCCCTGGCTTATGTCATTAACAGTGTTAAATTGGGAGCTTCTAAGTAAGTTTTAAAAAGGTTCTACACTGGATTTTTATATCAGTATCTGCAAATAGTCTTCTTTATAGTAGTGTATATTACATGCAGTTAAAAGAAAATACTGCCCCTTTAAATCTATGTGTTGAATTAATAAAAAAAATACTGCAATTACAATGTAGATTTACAGATAAAGATCAATGATTTAGTTTGGATATTTGAACCCCTTGGTTGAGGTTGAAATGCATTTCCCCCATGGAATTTCATGCAGCTGATTATGTACCAACATATATCCCAATACTTTCCTCTGGCATCTGTAGAGATTCTCTTTCAGATATCTGAGAGATTAATTGAAAGCAATGGATGCTTCACGCACTCATAGACTGAAACGTGCGCAGCTTTGAAGCCTGTTTGGAGTAGGGTTACCCGCCTCGCTTGTCCGGATAATTAAGTGACAATTGATCAGACAATAGAAGATGAGGAAGCACGAAAGGCCAAGTCACTAGAGGAGAAATGCGCTAAAGATAGACAAGAGCGCCAGACGAGGTGGTAACCCTCTCACTTCAAGGCCTAAATGTCAATGTCTGTGCCACAGTCATTAACAAATTATTGATGATACTAACAAAGACGGAGGCTAATAGAGAATGTGTCTTGTGTCCCTGGGAAAGAGAAACTGAGACAGGAAGACAAACTTCTCCAAACACTCATGAAAGATTCAAAGACGGCACTTGTTAAATTTAATTGCTAGAAACCCGATTCACTGTCTAAGTGAGCAGTTTGTTGGCTTTTACTTAAGAAGTCAAGTGACAAGACTGTCTGTATTTACTGTGTTTTCTCTCCCTCTCCCCCTTCCGTTTATTC
>NC_069503.1:1133791194-1133878694 GCF_027579735.1 Bombina bombina
AATATGTTAACCCCTAAACCGCCGCTCCCGGACCCCACCCCGACTATAATATATATGTTAACCCCTAAACCGCCGCTCCCGGATCCCACCGCAAGCTACATTATACATATTAACCCCTAATCTGTCCCCCCTACACCGCCGCAACTAAATAAAGTTATTAACTCCTAAACCGCCGCTCCCGGACACCGCCGCCACCTATATTAAACTTATTAACCCCTAATCTGCCCCCCTACACCGTCGCCACCTATAATAAATTTATTAACCCCTATCCTGCCCCCCTACACCGCCGCAACCTATAATAAATTTATTAACCCCTATCCTGCCCCCCTACATCGCCGCAAACTATAATAAATTTATTAACCCCTATCCTGCCCCCCTACACCGCCGCAACCTATAATAAATGTATTAACCCCTATCCTGCCCCCCTACACCGCCGCAACTATAATAAAATTATTAACCCCTAAACCTAAGTCTAACACTAACCCTAACACCCCCCCTAACTTAAATATTAATTAAATAAATCTAAATATTATAACTCTTATTAACTAAATTAATCCTATTTAAAACTAAATACTTACCTTTAAAATAAACCCTAAGGCCTAGATTTGGAGTTTGGCGGTAGCCGTGAAAACCAGCGTTAGAGGCTCCTAACGCTGGTTTTAGGCTACCGCCGGTATTTGGAGTCAGTCAAAAAAGGGTCTAACGCTCACTTTTCAGCCGCGACTTTTCCATACCGCAGATCCCCTTACGTCAATTGCGTAACCTATCTTTTCAATGGGATCTATCTAACTCCGGTATTTAGAGTCGTGGCTGAAGTGAGCGTTAGAATTCTAACGACAAAACTCCAGCCGCAGAAAAAAGTCAGTAGTTAAGAGCTTTCTGGGCTAATGCCGGTTCATAAAGCTCTTAACTACTGTGCCCTAAAGTACACTAACACCCATAAACTACCTATGTACCCCTAAACCGAGGCCCCCCCACATCGCAGACACTCGATTAAATTTTTTTAACCCCTAATCTGCCGACCGCCACCTACGTTATCCTTATGTACCCCTAATCTGCTGCCCCTAACACCGCCGACCCCTATATTATATTTATTAACCCCTAATCTGCCCCCCACAACGTCGCCGCCAGCTACCTACACTTATTAACCCCTAATCTGGCGTTGGCACGCCGCCGCCAGCTACATTATAGCTATGTACCCCTAATCTGCCACCCTAACATCGCCGACCCCTATATTATATTTATTAACCCCTAACCTGCCCCCCACAACGTCGCCGCCACCTACCTACAATAATTAATCCCTAATCTGCCGACCGCAAAGAGCCGCCACCTACATTATAACTATGTACCCCTAATCTGCTGCCCCTAACACCGCCGACCCCTATATTATATTTATTAACCCCTAATCTGCCCTCCCTAACATCGCCGACACCTAACTTCAATTATTAACCCCTAATCTGCCGACCGAATCTCGCCGCTATTCTAATAAATGTATTAACCCCTAAAGCTAAGTCTAACCCTAACACTAACACCCTCCTAAATTAAATATAATTTAAATCTAACGAAATAAATTTACTCTTATTAAATAAATTATTCCTATTTAAAACTAAATACTTACCTGTAAAATAAACCCTAATATAGCTACAATATAAATCATAATTATATTATAGCTATTTTAGGATTTATATTTATTTTACAGGTAACTTTGTATTTATTTTAACCAGGTACAACAGCTATTAAATAGTTAAGAACTATTTAATAGCTAAAATAGTTAAAATAATTACAAAATTACCTGTAAAATAAATCCTAACCTAAGTTACAATTAAACCTAACACTACATGATCAATAAATAAATTAAATTAAATACCTACAATTACCTACAATTAAAACTAACACTACACTATCAATACATTAATTAAATAAAATACCTATAATTATCTACAATTAAACCTAACACTACACTATCAATAAATTAATTAAATGCAATACCTACAAATAACTACAATGAAATAAACTAACTAAAGTACAAAAAATAAAAAAGAACTAAGTTACAAAAAATAAAAAAATATTTACAAACATAAGAAAAATATTACAACAATTTTAAACTAATTACACCTACTCTAAGCCCCCTAATAAAATAACAAAGCCCCCCAAAATAAAAAATGCCCTACCCTATTCTAAATTATAAAAGTTCAAAGCTCTTTTACCTTACCAGCCCTGAACAGGGCCCTTTGCGGGGCATGCCCCAAGAAATTCAGCTCTTTTTCCTGTAAAAAAAGACATACAATACCCCCCCCAACATTACAACCCTCCACCCACATACCCCTAATCTAACCCAAACCCCCCTTAAATAAACCTAACACTAAGCCCCTGAAGATCTTCCTACCTTGTCTTCCCCTCACCGGGTATCACACCGATCCGTCCTGGCTCCGATATCTTCATCTAAGCCCAAGCGGGGGCTAGACATCCATCATCCGACAGCTGAAGAAGTCCAGAAGAGGCTCCAAAGTCTTCATCCTATCCGGGAAGAAGAGTAGATCCGGACCGGCAACCATCTTCTTCCAAGCGGCATCTTCTATCTTCATCCGATGAGGACCGGCTCCATCTTGAAGACCTCCACCGCGGACCCATCTTCTTCCGACGACGACTTCCCGACGAATGACGGTTCCTTTAAGGGACGACATCCAAGATGGCGTCCCTCGAATTCCGATTGGCTGATAGGATTCTATCAGCCAATCAGAATTAAGGTAGGAAAATTCTGATTGGCTGATGGAATCAGCCAATCAGAATCAAGTTCAATCCGATTGGCTGATCCGATCAGCCAATCAGATTGAGCTCGCATTCTCTTGGCTGATCGGAACAGCCAATAGAATGCGAGCTCATTCTGATTGGCTCATCGGATCAGCCAATCGGATTGAACTTGATTCTGATTGGCTGATTCCATCAGCCAATCAGAATTTTCCTACCTTAATTCCGATTGGCTGATAGAATCCTATCAGCCAATCGGAATTCGAGGGACGCCATCTTGGATGACGTCCCTTAAAGGAGCCTTCATTCGTCGGTAGTCCGTCGGGCCAGCAGGATGTTCCGCGTCGGAGGTCTGCAAGATGGATTTGGAAGACAGAAGATTGAAGATGCCGTTGATAGAAGACTTCAGCCGGATCATGGACCTCTTCAGCTCCCGCTTGGATAATGACTTCAGCCGGATCATGGACATCTTCAGCTCCCGCTTGGATGATGACTTCAGCCGGATCATGGACATCTTCAGCCCCCTGCTTGGGCTTGGATCAGGACATCGGAGGAGCTCTTCTGGATCGATCTGTGAACCTGGTATGGTGAAGATAAGGTAGGAAGATCTTCAGGGGCTTAGTGTTAGGTTTATTTAAGGGGGTTTGGGTTAGATTAGGGGTATGTGGGTGGTGGGTTGTAATGTTGGGGGGGGGGTATTGTATGTCTTTTTTTACAGGAAAAAGAGCTGAATTTCTTGGGGCATGCCCCGCAAAGGGCCCTGTTCAGGGCTGGTAAGGTAAAAGAGCTTTGAACTTTTGTAATTTAGAATAGGGTAGGGCATTTTTTATTTTGGGGGGCTTTGTTATTTTATTAGGGGGCTTAGAGTAGGTGTAATTAGTTTAAAATTGTTGTAATATTTTTCTGATGTTTGTAAATATTTTTTTATTTTTTGTAACTTAGTTCTTTTTTATTTTTTGTACTTTAGTTAGTTTATTTCATTGTATTTATTTGTAGATATTGTATTTAATTAATGTATTGATAGTGTAGTGTTAGGTTTAATTGTAGGTAATTGTAGGTATTTTATTTAATTCATTTATTGATAGTGTAGTGTTAGGTTTAATTGTAACTTAGGTTAGGATTTATTTTACAGGTAATTTTGTAATTATTTTAACTATTTTAGATATTAAATAGTTATTAACTATTTAATAGATATTGTACCTGGTTAAAATAAATACAAAGTTACCTGTAAAATAAATATAAATCCTAAAATAGCTATAATATAATTATAATTTATATTGTAGCTATATTAGGATTTATTTTACAGGTAAGTATTTAGCTTTAAATAGGAATAATTTATTTAATAAGAGTTAATTAATTTCGTTAGATTTAAATTATATTTAACTTAGGGGGGTGTTAGTGTTAGGGTTAGACTTAGCTTTAGGGGTTAATACATTTATTAGAATAGCGGTGAGCTCCAGTCGGCAGATTAGGGGTTAATGTTTGAAGTTAGGTGTCGGCGATGTTAGGGAGAGCAGATTAGGGGTTAATACTATTTATTATAGGGTTAGTGAGGTGGATTAGGGGTTAATAACTTTATTATAATAGCGGTGCGGTCCGCTCGGCAGATTAGGGGTTAATAAGTGTAGGCAGGTGGAGGCGACGTTGTGGGGGGCAGATTAGGGGTTAATAAATATAATATAGGGGTCGGCGGTGTTAGGGGCAGAAGATTAGGGGTACATAAGTATAACGTAGGTGGCGGTCGGCAGATTAGGGGTTAATAAGTGTAGGTAGGTAGCGGCGATGTTGAGGGCGGCAGATTAGGGTTAATAAATATAATATAGGGGTCAGCGGTGTTAGGGGCAGCAGATTAGGGGTACATAGGGATAATGTAAGTAGCGGCGGTTTACGGAGCGGCAGATTAGGGGTTAATAATAATATGCAGGGGTCAGCGATAGTGGGGGCAGCAGATTAGGGGTTAATAAGTGTAAGGTTAGGGGTGTTTAGACTCGGGGTACATGTTAGAGTGTTAGGTGCAGACGTAGGAAGTGTTTCCCCATAGCAAACAATGGGGCTGCGTTAGGAGCTGAACGCAGCTTTTTTGCAGGTGTTAGGTTTTTTCTCAGCTCAAACAGCCCCATTGTTTTCTATGGGGAATTGTGCACAAGCACATTTTTGAAGCTGGCCGCTTCCGTAAGCTACTCTGGTATCGAGAGTTGCAGTGGCGTTAAATATGCTCTACTCTCCTTTTTTGGAGCCTAACGCAGCCATTCTGTGGACTCTCAATACCAGAGTTATTTTAAAGGTGCGACCAGAAAAAGGCCAGCGTTAGCTACGCGGGTCGTTACCGACAAAACTCTAAATCTAGCCGTAAGATAGCTACAATGTAATTAATAATTACATTGTAGCTATCTTAGAATTTATATTTATTTTACAGGTAACTTTGTATTTATTTAAGCTAGTTAGAATAGTTATTAAAAAGTTAATAACTATTTACTAACTACCTAGCTAAAAGAAATACAAAATTACCTTAAAATAAATCCTAACCTAAGTTACAATTAAACCTAACACTACATTATCATTAAATTAATTAAATAAATTACCTACAAATAACTACAAATAACTACAATTAAATAAACTAACTAAAGTACAAAAAATAAAAAAGCTAAGTTACAAAAAATAAAAAAAATAAGTTACAAACATTTCAAAAATATTACAACAATTTTAAGCTACTTACACCTAATCTAAGCCCCCTAATAAAATAACAAATCCCCCCAAAATAAAAAATGCCCTACCCTATTCTACATTAAAAAGTTAACAGCTCAATTACCTTACCAGCCCTTAAAAGGGCCTTTTGCGGGGCATGCCCCAAAGAAAACAGCTCTTTTGCCTGTAAAATAAAAATACAACCCCCCCAACATTAAAACCCACCACCCACATACCCCTACTCTAACCCAAACCCCCCTTAAATAAACCTAACACTACCCCCCTGAAGATCATCCTACCTTTAGCCGTCTTCAGCCAGCTGACCACCGATGGAACCGAAGAGGAGATCCGGAGCGGCAGAAGTCATCATCCAAGGGGCGCTGAAGAAGTCTTCCATCCTATTGAAGTCATCATCCAGGCGGCATCTTCAATCTTCATCCATCCGGAGCGGAGTGGAGCCATCCAATCAGCCAATCAGATTGAGCTCGCATTCCATTGGCTGATCGGGACAGCCAACAGAATTCGAGCTCAATCTGATTGGCTCATTGGATCAGCCAATCGAATTGAACTTCAATCTGATTGGCTGATTGGATCAGCCAATCAGATTTTTCCTACCTTAATTCCGATTGGCTGAATCCTATCAGCCAATCGGAATTCGAGGGACGCCATCTTGGATGACGTCACTTAAAGGAACCGTCATTTGTCGTTCAGTCGTCAGTGGAAGAAGATGGCTCAGCGTATGCTCGTCTGAAGATGGCTCCGCTCTGGATGGATGAAGATTGAAGACGCCTCCTGGAGGATGACTTCAATCGGATGGAAGACTTCTTCAGCGCCCCTTGGATGATGACTTCAGTCGGATGGAAGACTTCTTCAGCGCCCCTTGGATGATGACTTCTTCCGCTCCGGATCTCCTCTTTGGTTCCATCGGTGGTCGGCTGGCTGAAGACAGCTAAAGGTAGGATGATCTTCAGGGGGGTAGTGTTAGGTTTATTTAAGGGGGGTTTGGGTTAGAGTAGGGGTATGTGGGTGGTGGGTTTTAATGTTGGGGGGTTGTATTTTTATTTTACAGGCAAAAGAGCTGTTTTCTTTGGGGCATGCCCCGCAAAAGCCCCTTTTAAGGGCTGGTAAGGTAATTGAGCTGTTAACTTTTTAATGTAGAATAGGGTAGGGCATTTTTTTATTTTGGGGGATTTGTTATTTTATTAGGAGGCTTAGATTAGGTGTAAGTAGCTTAAAATTGTTGTAATATTTTTGAAATGTTTGTAACTTATTTTTTGTGTTTTTTGTAACTTAGCTTTTTTTTTTTTTAGGGGTTAATACATTTGTTTAGTTGTGGCGGGGTCCAGGAGCGGCAGGATAGGGGTTAATAAATTTATTGTAGGTGGCGGAGGTATAGGGGGGGCAGGATAGGGGTTACTAGGTATTATGTAGGTGGCGGTGGGATCCGGGAGCGGCGGTTTAGGGGTTAATACATTTGATATAGTTGCGGCGGTGTCCGGGAGCGGCGGTTTAGGGGTTAATAACTTTATTTAGTTGCGGGGGGCTCCGGGGGCGCCGGTATAGGGGGTAGAACAGTATAGTTAGTGTGAGTGCTTAGTGACAGCTTGTCAATAAAGCTGTCAAAAAGCCGAAGAGCAGCGAGATCGGATGAGTGATAACTATCACAGTCCGCTGCTCATCGCCCCGTACTTGGTGTGCGGCTTTTTGACAGTTTTTTTTATAACTTTGGCGAGATTTTTCAGGTCTGCGGCGGCGATGGTAGGCGAGCTTAGGCGGACATATTGGGCCGGCGAAGGCAGGTAAGTAGACACGTTGATAACTAGGCCAGTAAGTGGAGTTAGGGGTAAGATGGGGGGTTCGGTGTGGTTAGGAAGAGACCTGCAGTGGGTTAACA
The DNA here is from genome assembly GCF_027579735.1 of Bombina bombina. NCBI lineage: Eukaryota > Metazoa > Chordata > Amphibia > Anura > Bombinatoridae > Bombina > Bombina bombina. The sequence goes on from NC_069503.1 coordinate 1,133,798,522, forward strand.
GCAGTGGGAAGCCTGTGCAGTATTATGGCACTGGGGACCCTAGGGATAACGCTGATCTTTAAATCTTATTAAAGGAAAGTGTTAATGCACAATAAAATGTTAAAATTCAGTAAAGCAAGTTCATTTTGCACAGATGACCACTGGTAACTATCACCTAGATTACGAGTTTTGCGTTAGAAGCTGTGCGGTGCTAACAAGGAGTTTATTTTCACCGCTCACCTACAGACAACGCTGGTATTACTGGTTTTTAGAAACCCGGCATTAACCGCAAAAAAGTGAGCGAAGAGCAAAATTTTGCTCCACATCTCACCTCAATACCAGCGCTGCTTAAGTTAGCGGTGAGCTGGTAAAACGTGCTCGCGCACGATTTCCCCGTATGAATCAATGGGGGAGAGCCGGCTGAAAAAAAACCTAACACCTGCAAAAAAGATGCGTAAAGCTCCTAACGCAGCCCCATTGATTCCTATAGGGAAATACACCCCTAATCTTACACTTATTAACCCCTAATCTGCCGCCCCCGACATCGCCGACACCTACATTATATTTATTAACCCCTAATCTGCTGCCCCCAACATCGCCGAACCCTACATTATATGTATTAACCCCTAATCTGTCGCACCCAATGTCGCCGCAACCTAACTTAATTTATTAACCCCTATTCTGCCGCCCACAACGTCGCCACCTCTATAATAAAGTTATTAACCCCTAAACCTAAGTCTAACCCTAACCCCCCCAACTTAAATATAATTACAATAAATCTAAATAAAATTACTACAATTAACTAAATAATTCCTATTTAAAACCAAATACTTACCTATAAAATAAACCCTAAGCTAGCTACAATATAACTAATAGTTACAATGTAGCTAGCTTAGGGTTTATTTTTATTTTACAGGCAACTTTGTATTTATTTTAACTAGGTACAATAGTTATTAAATAGTTATTAACTATTTAATAACTACCTAGTTAAAATAAAGACAAATTTACCTGTAAAATAAAACCTAACCTAAGTTACAATTACACCTAACACTACACTATAATTAAATAAATTAACTCAATTATATACAATTAATTACAATTAAATAAAATTATCTAAAGTACAAAAAAACCCCCACTAAATTACAGAAAATAATAAAATAATTACAAGATGTTTAAACTAATTGCACCTACTCTAATCCCCCTAACAAAATAAAAAAGCCCCTCAAAATAAAAAAAGCTCTAACCTACACTAAATTACAAATAACCCTTAAAAGGGCCTTTTGAGGGGCATTGCCCCAAAGTAATCAGCTCTTTTACCTGTAAAAAAAAAAAAATACAAATACTCCCCCAACATTAAAACCCACCACCCACACAACCAACCCTACTCTAAAACCCACCCAATCCCCCTCAAAAATAACTAACACTAACCGTGAGACATCTTCACCCAACCGGGCAGAAGTGGTCCTCCAGACGGGCAGAAGTCTTCATCCAGACGGCATCTTCTATCTTCATCCATCCGGCGCGGAGCGGTCCATCTTCAAGACATCCGATGTGGAGCATCCTCTTCATCCGGAGTCTTCTTACTAAATGACGGTACCTTTAAGTGACGTCATCCAAGATGGTGTCCCTTCAATTCCAATTGGCTGATAGAATTCTATCAGCCAATCGGAATTAAGGTAGAAAAAATCCTATTGGCTGATGCAATTGGAACCGTCATTTAGTAAGAAGGGGGGATTGGGTGGGTTTTAGAGTAGGGTTGGTTGTGTTAGTGGTGGGTTTTAATGTTGGGGGGTATTTGAACTTTTTTTTACAGGTAAAAGAGCTGATTACTTTAGAGGGATTAGGTAGTTGTAATTAGTTTAAAAATCTGTAATTTAGTGGGGGGGGGTTTCATACTTTAGACAATTTTATTTAATTGCAATTAATTGTATTTAATTTAGTTAATTTATTTATAGTGTATAGTTATTTATAGTGTTTACAGGTACATTTGTCTTTATTTTAACTATGTAGTTATTAAATAGTTAATACCTATTTAATATCTATTCTACCTAGTTAAATTAAATACAAAGTTGCCTGTAAAATAAAAATAAACCCTAAGCTAGCTACAATGTAACTATTAGTTATATAGTAGCTAGTTTAGGGTTTATTTTATAGGTAAGTATTTAGTTTTAAATAGGAATTATTTAGGTAATTGTAGTAATTTTATTTAGATTTATTGTAATTATATTTAAGTTAGGGGGGTTAGAGTTAGACTTAGGTTTAGGGGTTAATACATTTAATATAGTGGCGGCGACATTGAGGACGGCAGATTAGGGGTTAATAAATGTAGGTAGGTGGCGGCGATGTTAGGGACGGCAGATTAGGGGTTAATAATATTTAACTAGTGTTTGCGATGCAGGAGTGCGGCGGTTTAGGGGTTAATATATTTATTATAGTGGCGGACTTGTCCGGTTCGGCAGATTAGGGGTTCAAATATTTATTTTAGTGTTTGCGATGTGGGGGGGGCATTGGTTTAGGGGTTAATAGGTAGTTTATGGGTGTTAGTGTACTTTTTAGCACTTTAGTTAAGAGTTTTATGCTACAACGTTGTAGTGTAAAACTCTTAAGTACTGACTTTAAAATGCAGTACCAGGCTTGACAGGATAGGGTGTACCACTCACTTTTTGGCAGACTCGTAATACCGGCGCTATGCAAGTCCCATTGAAAAAAGAGGGTATGCAATTGACGTAAATGGATTTGAGGTATTGCCAAGTCTGGCCAAAAAAGTAAGCGGTACACCTGTACCTGCAAGACTCATAATACCAGCGGACGTTAAAAAGCAGCGTTAGGACCTCTTAATGCTGCTTTTTAAGGCTAACGCAAGACTCGTAATCTAGCCAAATGTGCTTAATCCTCACAAATGGGTCAAACACATAACTCTTAAAGGGACAGTAAAGTCAAAATTAAACGTTCATGATTCATACAGAGCATGCAATGTTAAACAACTTTCCAATTTACTTATTTTATCAAATTTTCTTCGTTTAATTGAAGAGTAAAACTAGGTAAGCTCATAAGAGCTCAGGAGTGTGCACGTGTCTTTAGTACTCTATGGCAGCAGTGTTTTGCAGCATTATTTGTAGCTTTCTTATACAATGTTGCAAAACACTGCTGCCAGTACTAAAGACACATGCACACTCCTGAGTTCTTAGTCTTACCCTTCAATAAAAGATACCAAGAGAACAAAGCAAATCTGAAAACAGAAGTAAATTGAAAAGTTGCTTAAAATGACAAGCTCTATCTTAATCATTAAAGTTTAATTTTGACTTTACTGTCCCTTTAAGTTGTGCTCGGAACTCACTACACATTACAGCTCCTGAGAAACTAAAAGAGGAAATAAGGTGCTATTTACTGCCAGCTCCCAAAGGGGAAATTTAGCTATGCATTTAATCCCTTTGTGGAGGGTAAGCACATACAGGTAGATTACAAGTTATGGGCACAACAGGGTGCGAAAAGAAGGCACCAAAAGTTGCGTTATTTCACACTCCATTGCGCTGCCATTACAAGTTTTCAAACAGCTGGCTTGTGCGTGTGATATGGGAGCATTTGAAATTCTATTGACTGTTCAAATCAGCCAATAGAATTTCAGTAGCTCTCATCCTATTGGCTGATTTGAATTTCCAAAATCAAATCAGCCAATAGGAATTCAAAGGACACCATTTTGAAATGGCTCCCTTGCATGGTAGATTCAGTATACGGAGGCGACCATATGAAGAGGATGCTCCGCACCAGATGTCTTCAGGATAGACCCACTCCATGCCGCCGGGATGAAGATACAAGACGCCGCCGGGATGAAGACTTCTCGCCGTCTGGTTGGATGTCCGGACTTCAGAAACTGTGAGTGGATCTTCAGGGATTAGTGTTAGGATTTTTTAAACTTTTTTGGGTGGTTTTTTTTAGTTTAGGGTTTGGGCTTTTTTTAAAAGAGCTAAATGCCCTTTTCAGGGCAATGCAGAAGAGCTAAATGCCCTTTTAAGGGCAATGCCCATACAAATGCCCTTTTCAAGGCAATGGGTAGCTTAGGTTTTTGTTAGAGTAGTAAGAAGTGAATACAGCGCCAACAAGAGGCCAAGGGATAAATATACTCACAGAGAGATAAAAGAAGATTATTTAATGAACCATGTTAAAAAGCATCAGTAATAAAAGACTATATATAAAAAATGTAAAAAGCACATATAAATAAAATTACAAATACAGGAATATCTTACAGAAGCGGCTCAAAGGGCCAAAGCTGATAATTACAATAAAAACAGAGGTAATAACAGGTGATCAGTGTGAGTGGTACACCAGAATAAGAGTGTATACTAATAAAACAGAATTATCCTAAAAAGTGTCCCTGTAAAAAAAGAAATTCACAACATAGTGTATCCAATATGAGAATGAAGTAAAGATTAAAGACTATGTTGTGAATTTCTTTTTTTACAGGGACACTTTTTAGGATACCATAGGAGCAGCTGACAGGTGCTAGGATCCAATCAGCTACTTCAGCAACCACACTCAGGAATTTGGATCTGTTAAAGTAACTAACATTGGAAGGAATCAATTTCCTCACTTTCACCTTGCTTTTCATCACCCATTTTTTCCATTTTTTTAGTTTTGATTGACTTATTTTTGTTCTTCACTAACATTTGTTGATCAACTTTTTGAACACTTTTTTGGATTATATTTTATATTTTATTTTTTATGTTATTGCATATTGTGTATTTTATTTTTTATGTTATTGCATATTGTGTATTTTATTTAATTATATCTTAACCTCACTGGATTAAGTAGCTAGCATTTTTATATCCATTTGCACTCACTCACTATTTGATTGTATCTATACAATTATTTTGCTTCCCCCCCTTTTTTTGCACTGCAGTGCATTTTTCTATTTTTTGGAACACTATTTTTGTAACACTAATTTTGAACACTATTGTTTGTATTATTGTTTATTAGTTTTTTGCTTGATGCACTTGCTACAGTTGTACTTAGGCAAATTCTGTTTTATTAGTATACACTCTTATTCTGGTGTACCACTCACACTGATCACCTGTTATTACCTCTGTTTTTATTGTAATTATCAGCTTTGGCCCTTTGAGCCGCTTCTGTAAGATATTCCTGTATTTGTAATTTTATTTATATGTGCTTTTTACATTTTTTATATATAGTCTTTTATTACTGATGCTTTTTAACATGGTTCATTAAATAATCTTCTTTTATCTCTCTGTGAGTATATTTATCCCTTGGCCTCTTGTTGGCGCTGTATTCACTTCTTACTACTTGTGCTTATTTTTTGGAGGTTGGTTAGGATCTCTGTTTGGATACAGCTTGGGGATTACCTTAGCGCTTGTACACTACCCTTTTTCACTATTGACTAGGTTTTTGTTAGAGTTAGTTTTTTTTTATTTTGGGTGGTTTGTTGGGTGGTGGGCTTTACTGTTGGGGGTGTCTTTGTATTTTTTTACAGGTAAAAGGGCTGTTTATTTTAGAGCAATGCCCTACAAAAGGCCCTTTTAAGGGCTATTGGTAGTTTATTGTAGGCTAGGTTTTTTTTTTTTATTTTGGGTGGTTTTTAGAGGGTTATTAGATTAGGTGTAATTCTTTTTTATTTTTGATAATTTTGTTTGTTATTTTTTGTAATTTAGTATTTTTTTTGTAATTAGATACTTTGCCATTTTTTATAGTAGAGTTAGGATTTTTTGAATGTGTAGTTTAGTTTTCTTTAATTGGTAGTTATTTTAATTTTAGTTTAATAGTTATATTAGTTTAATTGTTAGTTTAAACTTAGTTTTTTTAATTTGACAGGTAAGTTTTAATTTAATTTAAGATAGGGAAATTGTAATTTTAATATAACGTTTGGGTTATGGCTAGGTTTAGGGGTTACTAGTTTAAATTGCGAAGTGGGGGGCTTTCGGTTTAGGGGTTAATAGGTTTATTTTATTTTTATTTTATTTTTATTAATTCCAGCAGCAAATATAGACATATCAGGTTACATTTCATTGTGCCACACAGGGCAAAAATATATATATTGGTACATTAGAAAAAAAAGGAAAATAAAAAAACACAAGGAATATATACCAAGACCTGACATTCATAATATGGCTGACTACATCGCTGGAGGTTTTATAAGTATTAAGCAACACATAAAGAAAAATAAAGGTTAAAAATAAATAGGTTTATTATACTGACGGCGGTTTCGGGGAGCGGCGGAATAGGGGTTAATAACTTTAGTATAGTGGGGGTGATGTGGGCGGACGGCAGATTAGGGGTTAATAATATTTAAATAGTGTTTGTGATGTGGGAGGGCGGGGATTTAGGGGTTATTAACTTTATTTTAGTGGTTGACGATGTGGGGGAGCGGCGGAATAGTAGTTAATAGCTTTTATTAGTGGAGCCGATGTCGGGAGCGGCAGATTAGGGGTTAATAACTTCATTAAATAGTATTTGCTATGTGGGAGGGCCTCAGTTATGGGGTTAATAGGTAGTTTATGGGTGTTTAGTGTACTTTGTAGCAGTTTAGTTATGAGTTTTATGTAACAGTTTTGTAGCGTAAAAGTCATAACTACTGCTTTTAGATTCTAAACGAATCGTGTCGGTATAGGCTGCAACTCTATGGAAGTCCCATGAAAAACGTAATTTTTACGAGTGCGGTACTGACGTTGCGTTACAGGCTAAAAGGCTTGCGGTACAGTTATACCGACAAGACTCGTAATGGCTGCGGTGCTGTTTTAACACTTAAATTACCATTTTGTCAGCGTTAAAACACAAACGCACAACTTGTAATCTAGGTGTCAGTAACATTAGGACAACTTAATTTAAGCATTTTATGTCCCTTATATGGTGTTTATCCCTATTGTACTTATAGTAGTGCTGCCCTCTGTTCTGCAGTATTTGGACATGCTTGTGTAAAAGCAGTAATGCTAGTAAAAGTCAGAGGGAAGCGCTTGGCAGACAGGAATAAACAGGGTATTGTTTTTTGTGTGCTATAAAATAGTGACAACATGGATTTGCACAGTGAGTTCAGCATTACATCTCAAATCTTATAAGAACCAGCAGACATTTTATGTTAGACAGTTAACTATCTCAGAGCTTCCAACCACCACATATTTGTGAGATACTCCCAGTTCAGGAACTCGGTCCTGGTGTCCCTTTCTCAGCAATATTTTATATTTATTCAAGTTTCTCAAAAGATATACAGGGACCACATATCCCCTCGCATACAACATTAGCCACATCCCGAATACCTCCATCCAAATCACATCCTGTCCCTACCACTGCAGTGACTCCATCCATAGGCCTCTCTAATTCAGGCCCTTGCCCCCTCTCTTTCAGATACTTCCTGCAAAATGTTCAGCGGTAATCTGGTTTATAAAATAGCCGTTTTAATTCATTTGCTTGGACCCTTTAATTAAATAGGGCAATATTACCAGGTTTTGGAGGTGACATAATAAATAGTGAATTCCTCTTTAAGTCAAAAGATCTTCAGGTGCACCAGGTGATTCTGCTCTCTAAATAACGTGGCATATTGTATTATGCCAGTTCACAGCTCCTATATGACTTAATGTGTTTTCACAGACAAAACATATGGCGGAATAAACAACGTGTTGCTGAGACAATGATTTTGTAGGTGCTAAAACACCTTTTCCAGTCTGTCAATAAACACTGTATTTGAAGATCACTAGGATGAACTTGCTGTCTGTCCAATATCACTCAGAACGCTTTACTGTAATAATAATGTATTTAGTTAAAGGGACACTATAAACAGGTCACTGCTGGCTGACGGACTTGCACACTTGCTAATAGACATGTGCATGGACCAAAAAATGTCTTTCAAAATAATAATTTGTCATAAATATATTATGTTTTATTTCATCATTTATTTTGTTAAAGGGACAGTAAACACCAAAATTGTTAATGTTTAAAAAGATAGAAAACGCCTTTTCTACCCATTCCCCAGCTTTGCACAACCAACATTGTTATATTAATATATTTATAACCTTTAAGGGGCCTATTTTACAAAGGTCTGTCGGACCTGATCCAGCAGTGCGGATCCGGTCCGACAGACCCCGCTGAATGCGGAGAGCAATACGCTCTCCGTATTCAGCATTGCACCAGCCAGCAGGGGGGTGTCAATCAACCCGATGTCTGTTTGCGGACAGGTTATGGAGCAGCAGTCTTTAGAAACACGGGGCTTCAAGCTCCATACGGAGCTTTATAGATTTGCCCCTAAACCTCTAAATGTCTGCCTGTTTCTAAGCCACTACAGACAGCCTCTTATCACATGCTTTGTTATTTGCTTTTCACAACAGGAGACTGCTAGTTCATGTGGGCCATATAGATAACATTGTGCTCACGCCTGTGGGTTGTGCACAACACAACACTAATTGGCTGAAATGCAAGTCTATAGATTATAAATAAATAGACATGTGATCAGGGGGGCTGTCAAAAGAGACTTAGATACAAGGTAATCACAGAGGTAAAAAGTGTATTAATATAACAGTATTGGTTATGCAAAACTGGGGAATGGGTAATAAAGGGATTATCTATCTTTTTAAACAATAACATTTTTGGAGTTGAATGTCCCTTTAAGGGGATGTTTGGAATTAGCTTTTTAACAAAACACAATTTTCTCACTAATTCCTATGAGAAACATCTTCTGGGTAGCAAAAGAGATGGACAGCAGCTTAATTTAAATAAAGTTAAAGTAGTAGCTAGTGCTAGCACTACAAGCAAATAGCACAAAATTTTTTTTATCTTTCATGTGTTTAATGGGATTAGCACTGTCTAATAAACAAAAGTGAAGCTTACATATTTGTTGACTAACACCAGAATAAATCAACTGCCATGTTCAGTGTTCATTAATGCATATCTATTGTTTTTTCATTAAATGGTCATTTGTTTTCAGACAAATAGAACGAATATGGGAAAATGTGTTGTTTTTTTATTGCACACTTGCTAACGCCAGCCTACAAAATATATCCATACACAATATATAAAGAAAATATAAATTATAAAATATATATAAAATAAATAATAATAATAATAATATATAAAATATAGCCATACACATTCCATAGTACAGTTTCTGATTGGCTGCTCAGGCAGGCCATTGTACAGGACCCGGAGTACAGAGCACAGAATGAAAGGCGATTAGATTGCAATGTTTTAGGACACAATTAAGATAAATTCCCTGAGCAATTGTCTATATGTGATAATGTGAACAGATATCATGGCAACTAGAAACTGGGCGCTTGTGGCAAGTTAAAATTCCATCCTTGTTCTCTTTGCCTGGTGCAGGACTCACAACCGCACCGTTTCACTTTGTGGAGTGCACTGACACATCTATGTATTCCTCCTATCTGGCTGCTGTGTGTTCATGTGGCAGCCAGGCACACTTCTCTCTTTATATTGCTTTCTGTCTCTTTCAGGCTACCACTCGCTGTACTGACAGAGGCAGCATACCGCAAGTGAGTAACGAAAACCCATAATATATAAATTACAAATGAAAGGGGGCATCCTCCAACACATATAGGGCTAGATTGTGAGTGGAACAGTAAGTTACTGCTCTCCTCGCGCTAACTCCGCTCAACTTCTGCTCTTTGCGAGAGTCAGGTAGCACTTGAATTACAAGTTGAAAGTAAATATTTATCGCTCATGTGTTAACCCAACGCTCACAAAGAGCATAAGTTAGAATATTGTGACCGTGTTTACGTACTCTCCTACTGACTTCAATGGAGAGAGAAAAGTGCAAAAAACCTAACACCTATACTCATGCGCTACCCTGAAACCCCATAAGCCCTCTACTCAAATAACCCCTAAACCACTGCATCGCAAAGCAACCCACTACACTATTAACCCCTAAACCACCCCATTGTAAAGTAATCCATTTCACTATTAACCCTTAAAACCCTACACCCCCATCACAAAGTAACCTACTTAAAACTAAACCCTCTAAACTAACACCCCCTAAGTTATCCCAAAACAGACCTTACCTTTAAAAAAAATCTAACTAGCTTTTAAAAAAAAAAAAAAAACTTACCTCAAAAAGTAAAAAAAAACCTAACCATTACCTTTAAAATTAAAAAAGAAAACCTAACATTACTTTAAAAAAAATCCACCATTACAAAAATTAAAAAACTACCATTATTATAAAAAAAAAAAAACACCCAAAAAAAATATAAAACACTAAACCTTAGTGGCTCTCCATCTTCATCCCGGCGGTGGTCCATCTTCTTATCTTCATTTCTGGTGGCAATCTTCATCCATCTTCTGATCTTCATACCGGGGGGATCTTCATCCATCTTGTTATCTTCATCCCGGTGGATCTTCATCCATCTTCTTATCTTCATCCCGGGGGATCTTCATCCATGTTCTTATCTTCATCCCGGGGGCGGTCTTCATCCATCTTCTGATCTTCCATCCCCCGATGTCCTCTTCCTTCGATCACCAGCCACTCACTGAATGTTGAGAGCGAGGTACCCCCTCTATATAGTGGTACGCTTGCATTCCTATTGGCTGATTTTCTATTTCAAATTCAAATCAGCCAATAGAATGAAAGCTTTTTTAGGTAAGTTTTTAATTTATTTTATTTTGTAAACGTAGTTTGTTTTTTGTTTTGTTTTTAAAGGTAAGGTTAGTCTGTTTTGGGGTAACAGGGGTTGCTAGGTTACAGGGTTTAGATGTTAGTGGGTTACTTTGCGATGGAGGTGTGGCGGTTTAGGGTTTAATAGTTTAGTGGGCTACTTTGAGTTGGGTGTGTGTTGCGGTTTAGGGTTTAATAGTTTAGTGGGCTATTTTGAGTTGGGTGTGTGTGGTGGTTTAGGGGTTTATAGTGTAGTGGGTTACTTTGCGATGGGGTGTGGCAGTTTAGGGGTTAATAAAATGCTTTAGGCAACTGTTTCAGCTCGCGTAAAATGTTTGAACAGTAAATGCAACTTTGCTTGAGCAATCGCATTTACTTTGAACTTGTAATACAAGCGGACATTGTTGCCCAACGCCGCCCATAGAAAATATGGGGAATTTCAATTACTGCAATTTGGCATAAAAAAATCATGGTAATTTAAACATAACGCCACTAGTAATATAGATTTAAGTGTAAAGAGCACTGTAATCTCGCAATTGCATTTACCCTCTTCGCCTTAATGATAGCGATCCACTCGTTATCTGGCCCAGAATGTGAATAAAGATTATAACAATGGTAATTAATACCCTGTATATATATATATATATATATCAAGACAATATATAATACGTCTGATAGCAATGAGTTTATCACCTAAGTTAAATCACCTTGATGAATCCTAGATAACATCAAATCCCCTTACTGAACAAATCCACTAAAGTATCCACAAAAAGCCTTATTTGGTCACTCTATTCACTTTGGTCACTGCAGAAGTACCCCGGATGCTGCTTGTTGTAAGATTCCACCTCTTGGTTTCTGTTACCACGTTGACATTAGTCTGGTTCCAGCCAGAGCATATAACACCTGGTGCTGCTCCATATCTGTAAAACATACAAGGCTGAGGCTTTTGCTCTCGCTAATGCTGTAAACTAAGATCAGACATTTTAATACCAATGTAAAATTGTTACTTCTGTATGGAGAAGAAACTTGAAGGACAACAGTAGCTACTAGCAAAAAAGTCCAGGCATTTATCAACTCCAGTATAAGAAAAATCATCAAAATTCACTTGCAAACGCAATCAGCAACAAAGTCCTCTGACAGCAGACTTCCCAACTCCCTGACAATTAAGAAATCATTAAAAGAGACAGGAGCTGGATTGGTCACACTCTACGCAAGCTCACGTCAACCATCACCGGGCAAGTCCTAACCTGCAAACCTCAAGGAAAAAGCTACAGCTTTTGTCAGATAGAAAGAAAAGTCCAAGTTTTTTATTTTTTATTTTATTTGTTGACCAATTCGACATGCAATTCCAATGACAAAAAAAATGAGAAAAAATAAGGCAAAACAAAAACACCAGGAATCCCTGAAAATACATTACAATCAACACAATTACCAATAGTGTCACAATACATTTTTGTCGCCACATTATTATACATAAGTTTAAGTAGAACACATTAAGCCAGGCATTTGTAAATATAAACCTTAAAGGTAAGATTAATTTGAAATTGAACAACAAGGAATTATTATGATTAATAATTTCAATACATGCATCTGTAAGATCAGTGGTTGGTACTGAAATCATATTTGCATATCGAATTGGGAATTTTCTTATACCCTAAAAATAAACAAAGAAAGAAAAAGAGAAAAGAAGAAGAAGAAAAAAAAAAGGGCTCGTCCCCTCCGCCTCCTCCCCCCACACCACTCCCCAGTGGCTAGCTACGCAGGATAATCCTTATTTGCTATAGCTTGTTCCATGTAAATTGTACCCCTAAAAGGTGCAATTATCTGTCTCTGTATATTTTCTGGTGTGCTATCAATTACACTTTTCCACTTACAGAAAAATTTCTTGACTTGAATTTCTGAGTTTACTGACGTATCAATTTGTTCCAATATAATTTGGTTTTGGAGTTTTTGCTTAAATTCTTTCAAGCTTGGGGCTTTTTTAGATTTCCAGTATTTCAGAATTAGCAGCCTTCCTGTAATAATTATGGTATTCAGCTGGCGGGTATTTTTAAGTACTGCCTCTTCCTGGTGAATAAAAAAGAAAACATTCCTATCAGTTATTTGAAAATTACATTGGTTTATTTTACTAACCCAGTTACCTATCTTGTACCAAAAAATTTTTAACTTTATAGCAGTACCAAAAACAGTGCTCTAGATCTGCACTAGTATTCTTACATTTTTGACAGGGTGTCACAGTTTTGTCCCATTTGGCCTTTACCTGTGGAGTAATATAAATTCTATTTATAAATTTAGTATGTGTCTCCCTCCATGAGGAGGAGACTGTTGCTCTGTCTATAAGACTAAAACTTTCTTGAATTCTTTCTGGCGATACCAACTAAGTTTCTGCTAGTTTTTGTATATTATTGAGGCCATTAATAGAAATAATCAGCCTATATAATGTAGAGATACTGTATCTACCTGCCTTAAAAAGATTTATAATAGGCTCTATTTGATCCCAGGAGTCAATTGCCGATTTACTTTGTAGTATCTCTTGTATATAATGCCTAATCTGTAGAAAGGCATAAAATTCTTTGTTGTTTATCTCAAAATCTTGTTTTATTTTAGTGAAGGTCTTGCAGATCCATAATTCTTTGTCTATAAATTGATATACCTTATTTAACCCTCTTTGAGCCCAGTTTTTAAATATACTTGATTCCAATGCTGGGGCAAAGTTGGGATTTCCCAAGATGGGTAAATAGGTAGAGAAAAAGCTGTCAATATCTAAAATCTGTAATATTTTCTGCCATGCAATAATTACCATCTGAACAACAGGTAGACATTTAATTTTATGAGTCCATTTATCTCTGGGTGTATGAAGAAGAGCAAACTCTTTCTAGAGGGAGGACTGCATAATAATCGGCTTCAGTCAGCCAATCTAAAGCGATCTTGCCAATACAGACTAAATTATATGTCTCTATATCGGGTAACGCTAGGCCTCCTTCAGTTCTAGACAACATGAGTTTCTTATATGAAATTGCCCTTCTTTTTTACCCCCAAAGGAATTGTATACATGTTTGTTTAAATCTAGTAAGATCCTTTTTTTTATTATTATTGGAAGATTTTTTTTATCATTATTGGAAGATTTTGCATTAGGTACAGCAATTTGGGGAATAGTAACATCTTAATTAAGTTGGTTTTACCTGTCAGGGTGAGTTTAAATTTAGCCCACTTCTCCATATAATATTTTATTTTAAGGAAGATTGGTGGGTAGTTAAAATCGTACCATTCTTCAAAGTTTATTGATAGTTTAATACCCAGATAAGTGAAATGATCTTTTGCTTCTCTGAAAGGGGAGATTTGTAAAGAATCCTTATTTTTATTTAACCAATAAATCTCTGTTTTTAGGCAATTGACTTTATAGCCCGAGAAAACCCCAAAATCATTTAAAATTTGGTTTAAAGCTGGGATATATTTTTTTGTATTGGATAGTAAAACTAATAAATCGTCCGCATATAGCAATGTTGTTATCTTTCTTTTACCTATTTTGATCCCCTCCAGTTCTTTCCTGAGCTGAATAGCCAGGGGTTCAAGCGCTAGATTAAATAGGTAAGGGGACAATGGACATCCCTGTCTTGAGCCTTTATGTAAAGAGAAGTAGTCTGTAATGGTGTCATTAATAAAGATGATGATGATTGATATATTGTTTGGATAAATTGAAAGAAAGGGCCTTCGACTCCATATTTCATCAACGCTGTAAATAAATGATCCCATGTTATGGAGTCGAAGGCCTTCTCTGCATCAATTGATACTATTGCTGCATCTATGTCTGAAGTACGGGAATTCCTTTCTACTTGTTTTTGGTATATGTTTAAAACTAACTGGAGTTTACGTAGAGTTTCTACCCGGCATGAAACCCACCTGGTCTTTATGGATAAGTGATCCAATAACATGTTTAAATCTATAAGCAATTATAGACATTAAGAGTTTATAGTCACTATTTAATAGGGAGATCGGCCTATATGAGCCGATCTCCTCAGGATTTTTATTTTTTTTAAGTATCAAGGTTATGAGTGATGCCGCAAAGTATTTTGAGCGTAAGTTATTTTTAATAAAAAATTGGATGCAAGTTTTTTAATTGCATTAGTTACTTCAAGTAAGGTAATAGGAAGATTTAGTTCATCCAACCTCGATTTATCTAATCTTGGGACCCCAATTTTATCCCAGAACTCATTTTTAATTTGCGTATCTATTACAGTCTCTGAGTAGACTTCCTTAAAATATGTACTGATATAATTTTGAATTGCTGTTTTATTTATGATGCGGCCCTCTGTGGTCTTAATGGCTACAATTGATTCCTTCTTTTTTTTGTTGCTCTAGTTAAATTTGCTAAAGCTTTACCCGCTTTACCCCCATGTCTATAAAAAAAAAAACTCTTCCTAAGATCGTCTTGTGCCACCTTTTGTGTCAGGAATAGTTCTCTTTCTTTTTTAATTTTTTGATAAGATAACCAAAACACCTTGGATGGATCACTAATATAGTAATTAAACGCATTACGTAGCTGTGAGGCGAGTTCTAGGTCCCTGGCCACTTGCTTTCATTTTTGTACTACCAAATATGCTTTTATTTCGCCCCTTATTACTGCCTTTAAAGTCTCCCAAAGTATTTCTGTTTTGACTCCAGTTGATTCATTGGTATGCATAAATTCTATACATTTTAATCTTAGCCATGCCTTAAATTGTGTATTTGTCACAAGATATCTAGGGAAAAAAAAACCTGTTAAAATTCACTTCTTGTGGGTTACCTAATTTAATGTTCAATGTAATAATGGCATGGTCTGAAATGATTATTTCATGTATTTCAGGTTTCATTTCTAAACGCAGCATTTTATCGCTTACTAGAAAGTAGTCTATCCTAGACAGTGTGCGATGTGCATATGATCCACATGTAAATTTTTTCAGGTCCGGATTTTGAATCCGCCAAATATCTTTAAGATGTAGTAAGTTAGAAAAATTCTTAAATATTTTGGCTTCTTGTTTGCTATTCTTATTTAATGATGGCTTTAGTCTATCTAATGTAGGATATTTAACAAGGTTTAAATCACCTGCAACAATTAAATTCTCTGTGAAATGGGGTAGTAATCTTTTTTGTAAATTTACCCAAAAAACATTGTCTGTTTTATTAGGGCCGTAAATATTGCAAAATACAAATTTCATCCCTGCTATTTCAAGTTGCATGATAAGGTATCTCTCTTCTTGATCTACCTCCAAATTGAGTACTTTGAATTGAATTTTTTTATGAAACAAAAGGGCGACACCTTTTTTCCTATTCAAGCATGGTGTACCCACTACTTCGCCTACCCAGTCAGTTTTGAGTTTACCTAGTTCAGTTTCATTCAAATGCGTTTCTTGGGGAAAAGCAATGTCTACTTCATATCTTTTTAACTGTTTTAAGATCTTTTTGCGTTTCTGTGGCAAAGTTATCCCCCCAACATTCCAGGAGGCAAGGTTAAGTACCTTATTAATTTTAAATTGTGTGAATTATCAGCCAGCATATTCTTTCCATAAAGAGAGGGGTGGATAGTGGGAGGGGGCGAAGAGGGAGACGAAAGGGAAAAAAAAAAAAAACAAGAAAAAAAAACACACAACAAGATTAAAAAACAAAAAATACTGTGCCATATCTGCCTCATTAGCCGGATTCAGCACTAGAATTTGGTACTCCATATGAACATATTTGTAGGTGGGGTAATATCGTTCTTTTATATTCTTAATCAATTTAAAGTGCAATACTTTTCAGCTTTGCAAATTCCCTAGCTTCCTCTGGAGTATTAAGCATCTTATTTTCTCCCTCTGTTAGAATCTTAATCTTTGCAGGGTAAATGACCGTGGCTTTAATCCCTGCCTGAATTAATTTCGTGCATATTGGGGTTATTTCTTTCCGTTTTGAGATGTCTCAAATGAATAGTCCTGAAACATTAAGATAGATTTACCTTCCATAATTAGTGGTGCTTTCTGTCTATAGCACTGCATAAATTTTACCTTGTCCTGAAAGTTTAAAAATCTGGCTATAATCGGTCTTGTTTTAACTGTTCCATCTGGTAAAGTTTTTAGTGGTCCTAGACGATGAGCTCTTTCGACTATTAACGGTAATAAATTAGGTGTTATTCCTAGTCTCTGAGGTATTAACAGTGAGACCAGGTGTATTAAGTCTTGGGGCTCGCTTGTTTCTGGTATACCCAAGATTCTAACATTATTACGACGTGTACGGTCTTCTAGGTCAGGTAGTTTATATTGTAAACTTGCTATCTGTGTGTTTTGCTCCTTCACTATGTGTTCTTGTATTATCTTAGCATCTTCTAGGTCAGATATGCGTTGTTCCGCTTCGTTAAGTCTTGATGTAAATTGTTTAATTTCTGTTGTCAGATTACTTATATCTACTTTAATTTGGTCGAACTGTGGTAGCATAAGCTCGGCTAGCTGTTTAACTATGTCCTGAGACTCTAGACTGATAGTGTCTGTTGAAGGTAGATTCCCTGTGTTATCAGTACTAGTTCTGTTCTTCCTATCTCTGGCTTTGACTGGCATGTTTGGTGATTGTGATTTATAATTAGTGATGAATCTCTCCATATGCAGAGAGTTAAGTGTAATGTGTTAAAAAAAAAAAGGATAGGTGTTTAAATAACCAAATAGGAAAGTAATCCGTGATAGGTTGTGAGTACTTGTGACAAGGTGTGTTCCCCCTTGTGTGTGTAAGTCAGTTATCCTTATAAAAGGAAAGAGATAAAAATAATTCTTAGATCTACTTAAAGTAAAGTGGCATACAGTGACATCTTATCTTGTATAATCTTTAAATACGCCAAAGATAATATACAAAATTATATAGTCTATAGTTGACTATTGATTTTAAACCTATTGATTTAGCAGAGAATCTAGGATTTTTGTTTTACTTCCTTTTCCTTTCTAATATCAATACAGCTAAACAGCTTTCGAGTACTCTCCAGAAAATATATCATAATTCTATTGTAAATTTCAACTCAGTAAACCTAGGTTCCACTTTCTCAGGCCTTCCTATTCTGAACAACAAGTATAAGCGGCCTATAAAGGACCTTTAGCAAGATATCTCTCTTTTTTTTTTTTTTTAAGAAGGAAAAAAGAGATTTAAACAAGTACAGTAAATGCAGGAGAGTAAGCCCATACAAAAACAAACATGATACTTTGCCTCGGTTTTCCTATTCTTGTTATGTTTATAGGATTTGCCAATACCCCCTGTTTCTTTTCTCCTTCCCCTCCTCTCCCTTTCTTTTTTTTCCCCTTTTTCCTTTTCCCTCTTTTAGACTTGCTATCTCTGGTTAGAGGTGCAGGACATATACAACCTGTAAATAAATTTAGCAAACAATTTTGTTTCTTTACAGTTAACCTGCCAACAACATTGCATATTCAGCTAAATAAACTTTGAAAACTTTAGGCTAAACTCTTTAACAGAAATAAACAGGTGATTATTCAACACAAGATGAAGGATTGGCTTAGATAGACTGCCATAATTAGCACTTATCATGCACATACAAGATCATTTTAAAGCCTTTTTTACACCTGCGTATGCAAATAACTGCCAGTTCAAGGCCTCAGGGCCTACTATCGTTTTCCTTGATTGCTGCAGCAGATAGTTCACTGAGATATCTCCCCAATTAGACCATTGTATTTTAAGTCAATATAATTAGCAGTTAAGCAGTTCCTGGGTCTAGGGTTAACACTGCTGCAAGTTCCCCATTATGGCAATGATTTTTCTTCAGATATTCAATATTATTATAGTACCTGGACCAGTATGTTGGTTTAGCCCCTTCTGTAAATACGTTTTGTAGGCGTCTCACCTCTCTGCAGCCTTTTACCCCTCACCAGCTCTCTTACTAGTGACCACCAAGTTGCGGATTGGTTAATTAGTTCTGCAGGGTCTGTAGAAGATTGCGGCTCTCTTAGCTTATAACATACCCCCCTCCGGTTACCTTACCAGAGTCCACCAATTCGCAGCTGGGGTATTTCCTTACAGCAACAGGTCTCAAAGCATGCCACGCTGTAAAGCAACCACTTGTACAGCTTACACCTCTCTTATGCCCGTTGTTTCGGCTGTTTAATCTCACCGCTGCTTGTACTGTAGCACACGGTCTCTTCTGCCCTCCACAATGCTGTTCCGGCGTCAGACCAGATATCGATCAGCACTGGCCTGGGGAAAAAAGCCCTATTCCCCTATGCGTGATTCGGTATGCAAGCTGCTCTCTGCCGGAGCTTTGGTATCCGCTGGCCGCTTGAAGAAAGAAAAGCACGGCCCCAAGGATAGCTTGCCGGTATATTGGAAAGCGGTTGTACTCCTTCCCGCTCTGAGTATCGCCACGCTCAAACCATGCGTGACTCCGCCCCTTCCGCTCCTTTCGGATCTCACCAAGAAAAGTCCAAGTTAATGATGGCTGCAGAGTTCTGGTAGATGGGAAGAAGGCGTAAGTTAGTACAGTTTGCTCTTGCGCTAACATTTTACTTTCAACTGGCAATACCAACTAAAGAATAGGAGGCCTATTGATTTAACTTGAGCGTTGTTAGTACTCATTAGCACTAATATTTTTGTGCTCCACTGGTAATTTAGCGCTAAATCTGTTAAGACGTTTGGAAAAGGTGTCTAATAATGTGTGATATTAATAGTTACTGTATAAGCTTTGAATAAATCAACAAATTATAAGCAAACACTAGGGGGCCTATTTATTATTGTGCAAGCAAACATGATCCGATATTTCAGATCATGTCCACCTCATTTATCATTGCACCAGCAGTTCTTGTAAACTGCTGGTGCAATACTGTCCCCTGCAGATTTGCGGCCAATCGGCCACTAGCAGGGGGTGTCAATCAACCCGATCGGATTGAATCGGGTTGATTTTCGGTGATGTCTGTCCGCCGTCTCAGAGCAGACGAACAGGTTATGGAGCAGCAGTCTTCCATATGGAGCTTGATAAATAATCCCCTAGATCTATATATTGACCTTGTGTGTATCAGAGTCAGAATATTGTCAAGATTCATTATTCCTTGTATTGGGGCTACAAGGAGTCAATTAGTTCCTATTGTCTCTCTGATGTCTTGTTATATTTATGTCCTGTGGGTATAAGTAACCTAAATGTATAGGAAGTTTAAAAAGATTTATCTTTTGGTAAATGTCAATTAAAATTACATTGTAACTTTGTAAGAACAGCCATTAAAGGGGCATAATACTCAGAAGCCAAATTATTTGAAAGTGATGCAGTATAACTGTACAAAGCTGACATTACAATATCACTTCAACATCTCTATGTATAAAGGGAAGATATTTTACCTCAAAATTTATTCAGCTCACCAGAGTAAGTGTTCTGAGCAAAGTTAGAGCTGCTGTAAAGCTGCAAGATGGAAAAAAACACAAGAAAAATAACACAATAGGCAATCAACAGTGTTGAGCTCATGCATTGCTTTGCTGTGATCTCATGATCTTCCTTAAAGAGAATAGGGAAATAACATGACTGTGGCTGCACATGACAGATGCACACTCCCTTGCAAGTCCTGGGACTAAAGTCTCTTTACAGTGGGGTGTGAATACTTAGGAAATTTGAGGCAAAATATCTTTACCTTTTTGCACACCCTTTATTATTCTTTGGTGTTTTGAGTCGGTTTTTATGGTTCAGTGTTTGTGCCCTTTCTGTTTTTAAACTTTGTAACAAATGCACAGAGGAGAGAGGGGAGGGGGGATGGAGAGGAGAGAAGGGAGGGATAGAAGAGAAGGGACGGAGAGGAGAGAGAGAGGGAGAGGAGAGAAGGAAGGGAGAGGAGAAAGGGGAGGGAGAGGAAAGAAGGGAAGAAGGGAAAGGAGAGAAGAGAAGAGGGGGAGAGGAGAGAAGAGAAGAGAGGGAGAGGAGAGGAGAGAAGAGAAGAGGAGGAGAGAAGAGAAGAGGAGGAGAGAAGAGAGGGAGAGGAGAGAAGAAAGGGGGAGGAGAGAAGGGAGAGAGGAGGAAGAGAAGGGAGGGAGAAGGGGGAGAGAAGAGAGGGGAGTGAGGAAGAGGAGAGAAGGTAGGGGGAGGAGGGAGGAAGAGGAGAGAAGGGAGGGAGAGAAGGGAGGGAGAGGAAAGAGGGGAGGGGGAGGAAAGAAAGGAGGAAGAGGAGAGAGGAGAGGAGAGAACGGAGGGGGAGGAGAGAAGGAAGGGAGAGGAGTGAGAGGAGAGAGAAAGGGATGGAGAAGAGAGAAGGGAGGGGGAAGAGAGAAGGGAGGGGGAAGAGAGAAGGGAGGAAAGGGAGGGAGAGAAGAGAGGGAGAGGAGAGAAGTGAGGGAGAGAAGAGAGGGGGAGGAGAGAAGGGAGGAAGAGGAGAGAGAGAAGGGAGGGAGAGGAGAGAGGTGAAAAGGGAGGGGGAGGAGAGAAGTGAGGGGAGGAGAGAAGGGAGGAAGAGGAGAGAGATGAGGGAGAGAAGAGAGGTAGAGGAGATAGGGGAGGGAGAGTAGAGGAGAAGAGAGGAGAGAGGGGAGAGAGAGGAAAGGAGAGAAGGGAGGGAGAGAAGAGTAGAGGAGAGAAGAAGGGAGAGGAGAGAAGGGAGGGAGGGGAAACAAGAGAAGGAAGGGGTAGGAGAGGAGAGAAGGAAGGGGAGGAGAGAAAGGAGGGAGAGGAGAGAGATGAGGAAGAGAAGAGAGGGTGAGGAGAGAGGGGAGGGAAAGGAGATAAGGGAGAGAGTGGAGAAAAGGGAGGGAGAGGCGAGAAGGGAGGGGAGGAGAAAAGAGAGGGGAGGAGAGAAGGGAGGGAGAGGGGAGGGAGGGAGAGAAGGGGGGAGAAGGGGGGAAGAGAAGAGAGAGAAGGTAGAGAAGAGAGGGAGAGGAGAGAGGGGAGCGCGAGTAGAGGAGAGAAGAGGGAGAGGAGAGAAGGGAGGGAGATGAGAGGAGAGAAGGGAGGGGAGGAGACAAGGGAGGGAAAAGAGAGAGAAGAGGGAAAGAAGGGAGGAAGATAAGAGAAAGGAGGGAGAGGAGATAGGAGGGAGAGAGGGAGAGGATAGAGGGGAGGGAGAGGAGAAGAGAGAAGGGAGGGAGAGGGGAGAAGGGAGGAAGAGGAAAGGGAAGATGAAAGAGAGGAGGGAGAGAGGGGAGGGAGAGGAGAGAGGGAGAGGAAAGGAGAGAAGGGAGGGAGAGAAGGGAGGGAGAGGAGGGAAGGGGAGGAGAGAAGGGAGTTAGAGGAGTGAGAGGAAGGAGTGGAAGGAAAGGAGAGAGGGGAGGGAGAGGATAGGAGAGAAGGGAGGGAGAGGAGAGAGAGGAGGGAGGGAGAGAAGAGATGGAGAGGAGAGAAGGGAGGGGGAAGAGAGAAGGGAGGGGGAAGAGAGAAGGGAGGAAAGGGAGGGAGAGAAGAGAGGGAGAGGAGAGAAGTGAGGGAGAGAAGAGAGGGGGAGGAGAGAAGGGAGGAAGAGGAGAGAGAGGAGGGAGAGAAGGGAGGGAGAGAAGGGAGGGAGAGGAGAGAGGTGAAAAGGGAGGGGGAGGAGAGAAGTGAGGGGAGGAGAGAAGGGAGGAAGAGGAGAGAGATGAGGGAGAGAAGAGAGGTAGAGGAGATAGGGGAGGGAGAGTAGAGGAGAAGAGAGGGAGAGGAGAGAGGGGAGAGAGAGGAAAGGAGAGAAGGGAGGGAGAGAAGAGAAGAGAAGGGAGGGAGAGGAGAGAAGGGAGGGAGGGGAAACAAGAGAAGGAAGGGGGAGGAGAGGAGAGAAGGAAGTGGAGGAGAGAAAGGAGGAAGAGGAGAGAGAGGAGGAAGAGAAGAGAGGGTGAGGAGAGAGGGGAAGGAAATGAGATAAGGGAGAGAGTGGAGAAAAGGGAGGGAGAGGCGAGAAGGGAGGGGAGGAGAAAAGAGAGGGGAGGAGAGAAGGGGGGAGAAGGGGGGAAGAGAAGAGAGAGAAGGTAGAGAAGAGAGGGAGAGGAGAGAGGGGAGCGCGAGTAGAGGAGAGAAGAGGGAGAGGAGAGAAGGGAGGGAGATGAGAGGAGAGAAGGGAGGGGAGGAGACAAGGGAGGGAAAAGAGAGAGAGGAGGGAAAGAAGGGAGGAAGATGAGAGAAAGGAGGGAGAGGAGATGAGAGGGAGAGGAGAGAGGGGAGGGAGAGGAGAAGAGAGAAGGGAGGGAGAGGAGAGAAGGGAGGAAGAGGAAAGGGAAGATGAAAGAGAGGAGGGAGAGAGGGGAGGGAGAGGAGAGAGGAGAGGGAGAGGAAAGGAGAGAAGGGAGGGAGAGAAGGGAGGGAGGGAGAGGAGGGAAGGGGAGGAGAGAAGGGAGTGAGAGGAGTGAGAGGAAGGAGTGGAAGGAAAGGAGAGAGGGGAGGGAGAGGATAGGAGAGAAGGGAGGGAGAGAAGGGAGGGAGAGGAGAGAGAGGAGGGAGGGGGGAGAGAAGAGATGGAGAGGAGAGAAGGGAGGGGGAAGAGAGGAAGGAGGGGGAGGAGAGAAAGGAGGAAGAGGAAAGAGAGGAGGGAGAGAAGAGTGGGAGAGGAGAGAAGGGAGGGAGAGGAAAGGAGGGGAGAGAAGGGAGGGGGAGGAGAGAAGGGAGGGGGAGGAGAGAAGGGAGGGAGAGGAGTGAGAGGAGGGAGAGAAGAGAGAAGAGAGGGGGAAGAGAGAAGGGAAGAAAGAGAGGAGGGAGAGAAGTGAGGGAGAGAAGAGAGGGAGAGAAGAGAGAAGGGAAGAAGCAAAGAGAGAGGAGAGAGAGAAGGGAGGGAGAGGAGAGAGGTGAGGAAGCGAGAGAGAGGAGAGAAGGGAGGGGGAGGAGAGAAGGGAGGGGAGGAGAGAAGGGATGAAGAAGAGAGAGATGAGGGAGAGAAGAGAGGTAGAGGAGAGAGGGGAGGGAGAGTAGATGAGAAGAGAGGGAGAGGAGAGAGGGGAGGGAGATGAAAGGAGAGAAGGGAGGGAGATGAGAGAAGGGAGGGAGAGGAGAGAAGGGAGGGAGGGGAAAGAAGAGAAGGAAAGATAGGAGAGGAGAGAAGGAAGGGGAGGAGAAAAAGGAGAGAGAGGAGAGAGAGGAGGAAGAAAGTGAGAGGAGAGAGGGGAGGGATAGGAGATAAGGGAGAGAGTGGAGAGAAGGGAGGGAGAGGAGAGAAGGGAGGGGAGGAGAAAAGAGAGGGGAGAGGGAAGGGAGGGAGAGGGGAGGGAGGGAGAGAAGGGGGAAAGAAGGGAGGAAGAGAAGGTAGGAAGAGGAGAGAGGAGGGAGAGAAGAGAGGGAAAGGAGAGGGGAGGATGAGTAGAGGAGAGACGAGTGAGAGAAGAGAGGGGAGAGAGAGGAAAGGAGAGAAGACAGGGAGATGAGAGGAGAGAAGGGAGGGAAGGAAAGAAGGGGGAAAAGGTAGAGAGGAGGGAGAGAAGGGAGGAAGATGAGAGAAAGGAGGGAGAGAAGAAAAGGGAGAGGAGATGAGATAGGAGGGTGAGAAGAGTGAGAGAGGAGAGAAGGGAGGGAGAAAAGAGAAGGGGGGAGAGAATGGATGGAGAGGATAGAGAGGAGGGAGAAAAGGGAGGGAGAGGGGAGGGAGAGGAGGGAGAAAAGGGAGGAAGAGGAGAGAAGGGAGGGAGAGGACAGAAGGGAGAGGAGAGAGAGAAGAGAGGGGAGGGAGAGGAGAGAAGGGAGGGAGAGAGAGAAGGGAGAGAGAGGAGAGAGGAGGGAGAGAAGAGAGGGAGAGGAGAAAGGGGAGGGAGAGGAGAGAAGGGAGGGAGAGTAGAGAAGGGCAGGAGAGGAGAAAAGGTAAGGGAGAGGAGAGGAGAGAAGGGAGGGGGAAGAGAGAATTGAGGGAGAGGAGAGAGGGGAGGGAGAGCAGAGAAGGGAGGGGGAGGAGAGAAAAGAGGGAGAGGAGAGAGAGGAGGGAGAGTAGAGAGGGGACAGAGAGGAGAGGAGAGAAGGGAGGGAGAGGAGAGAAGGGAGGGATAGGAGAGAGAGGAGGGAGAGAAGAGAGGGAGAGAGAGATGAAAAAGAGGAGAGAGGGGCGGGAGAGGAGAGAAGAAAGGGAGAGGAGAGAAGGGAGGGAGAGTAGAGGAGGGAGTGAGGGAGAGGAGAAAGGGGAGGGAGGTAGAGGAGAGAAGGAAGGGAGAGTAGAGGAGGGAGTGAGGGAAAGGAGAGACGAGAGAGAGGGAGACCATGGAAGGAGAGTAGAGAAGTGAGGGAGGGAGAGGAGATAGAGCACAGAAGGGAGGAATAGGGGAGGAGAGAAGGGAGGGAGGGAGGGAGGGAGGGGAGAGAATGGAGGGAGTGGAGAGAAGGGAGTAAGAGTAGAGGAGAGAGTGGAGGGAGGGAGAGGAAAGAAGGGAGGGAGAGGAGGAAGGGAGAGGAGGATTATGAGATAGAGGAGAGAAGGATGGGAGGGAGAGAATGGAGGGAGAGGAGGGATGGAGAATAGAGAAGTGAGGGAGGGAGAGGATATAGAGGAGAGAAGGGAGGGAGAGGAGAGAAGAGAGGGAGGGAGAGTAAAAAAGTGAGGGAGGGGATGGAGGGAGAGTAGAGAAGTGAGGGAGGGAGAGGAGATAGAGGACATAAGGGAGGGAGAAGAGAGAAGTGAGGGAGATGAAAAAAGGGAAGGAGAGGAGAGAAGGGAGGGAGGTAGTGGAGAAAAGGGAGGGAGAGGAGGGGTACAGAAGGGAGAGAGAGGAGAGAAGGGAGGGAGGGAGAGAGAGAGGGAGGGAGGGAGGGAGAGGAGAGAAGGGAGGGAGGGAGGGAGAGGAAAGAGGGGAGGGAGGGAGAGGAGAGAATTGAGAGAGAGGATTGAGGGAGTGGACAATGGGAGACTAGAGAAGTGAGGGAGGGAGTGGAGATAGAGGAGAGAAGGGAGGGAGAGGAGAGAAGGGAGGGAGATGATGGAGGGAGAGGAGGGAGAATAGAGTTGTGAGGGAGGGAGAGTAGATAGTGGAGATAGAGGAGAGAAGGGAGGGAGAGGAGAGAAGAGAGGGAGAAAGGGAGAGGATGGAGGAAGAGTAGAGAAGTGAGGGAGAGGAGATAGAGGGCAGAAGGGAGGAAGAGGAGAAAAAGGAGGGAGGTAGAGGAAAAAAGGGAGGTACAGTAGAGGAGGGGAGGGAGAGGAGAGGAGATAGAGGACAGAAGGGAAGGAGAGGAGAGAAGGGAGGGAGAGGAGAGGAGAGAAAGGAGGGAGAGGAGAGATGGGAGGGACAGTAGAGGAGAGAGGGGAGGGAGAGGATGGAAGGAGAGGAGAGAGGGAGAGTAGAGAAGTGAGGGAGGAAGAGAAGATGGAGGAGAGACGGGAACAGGGGTTAAGTCGGACGGGAACATATGGGAACGGAGTTCCTGCACTATTTTTGCAAGAGGAACTAAGTTCCCTCTGGACAGAGAACAGAAATGCTTCAGTAAACACTGCTGCTGTTGGTGGGAGGAGCTGGAACACAGTCCAGGATAGTGTGATCCTCTAGTAATGAGCAGTAACACTTTGTACAATACACTAAATGCAATCCTGTCAGCGGTTCTGCTGTGTTATCACCCTGCGCTGTGCTCTGGGTTTATTTAACTCCCCTTGACAGAAATATGACTATTGCACCTTAAGTGGGTGATACTCTGTGACAGAGAAGTATTCTCAGGTCCAAGGGCAACCATTCAACACTTAATTTGCTTTCATTAACCAACGTTTATAGATTATATGCATATAAATACAGTATTTGTGTGTGTGTATATAAATATATATATATATATATATATATATATATATATATATATATATATATATATATATATAAAACAATTAATTGTGAGGGGAGGTGGAAGTCTTGATGAGTTCCCACACTTTTTTTTGTAGGACTTGACCCCTAGACGGGAGGGAGTTAAAAAAAGCAGCTCTGAAAAGTACCTTTACATTGTGTTCTATGGGGAACTGTGTGTTCTCTACATACATATACAGAATAGAACAGTGAGTACACCCCAGTGCAATATCACTTAAATATCAAATTATTAAAAATTGTGCAACCTAACAGTAACTGCCTTACGTGTTACAGTAGGGTATTTGCGACTATGTAAAATTAACAACTAACAGTTTAGATTTACTATATTAAAGATACCGGCCCCAAAGCAGGAAATCAATGCAACAAAAGTCAGTGCACCTTTCATTACTGAGATTCCAATCTTTTATTTTTTTCAATACTTTATCCGCCTTTATTTTTTTTAATTTTTTTTTTGAAACAATTTTTATTGAGATTATTGGCAAAAGTAACAACTTAAATAATGTTCATTCACAATGACAGATGATTTACATAGTACATAAATCAGAGAATACAAGAGTAAACAATACAGGTAGTGGGAGATAGGATCTATTTGTGTACTGAAATTGGAAGTCATAGGAGAGGCAAGTTGTGAGTCATGAATTTTCAGGGCACTTCTCTATAGGTCATCGTATAGCTCCCTCTAAGGATATGTGAATGAACTTCGCAGAATGAAATCTCCTTTTATAATATGGGATAATTTTAGTATGAAATAAAATGAAAAATAAAGCATAGAGGGTAAACAGCGGGCAAGAGCCGCTTTAATATTAATGGGAGGGGAAGTTGGGGGCGTGTCCAGACTTATGTTGATGTGACGTGATCTGGTGAATATTGTGGGGATAATTTACAGCCCAGGCCTGAAGGTTGATTATGGAAGTCTATAAACAAGCTCCTATCGTAGGTAGGAGTCTCAAAGAGAATCTCGAATAAGAGTTAGAGAGGGGATACAGCTAAAATGGCCTGGGAAGAGATAACCCAATGGGACTGCTGGATTAAGGGAGAGCTATGGGCTATACTGAGGAGTAGGTAGTTCTACGTTATATGCTAAAGTAAGGGGGTAGTAGTGTGTAGAGTTACATCACTGAGCGTTTCATTATGTAGTGGGAATCAAATATCGGCTGATAGAATTAGCTGTAGAGGGGCCTATATATGTGGGATAAAAGTGTCTCCTCACACTTTAGAAGGGAAAGGAATGTTAACCTAGACCTGCTAGGTATGTAACCATATATATGAGGGACTGTTACATCAATGATAGCTATTAGTAATCTCTTTCTATACTTAAGTCTGGTATTAGCGTGAGCTATTGATAGATAGGAAGTTAGTTTAGAAAGGATAATGTTATAAGGTCACTAGTATTATTACTCTTATAGAAACGATAAGAGAAAAAGAGCAACGCCATGGTATATAGGGTGGCAGAGCTGGTTACAATAGGTGAGTCTAATGCACTTCCAAAATATCAAAGTTTGAACACAAACATAACTGGGGCCAATATAACCAACAGTGAGACATTATGAATGCAAAGAGAATAGCAGGAGGGTCAAATGGCGATGGGAAGTTGTCGCGTAGCTTGACCTTTATGTAAACAGTAGACATATGATTATGGAAACAATAACAAACAGTAAAACAGCCTAACAAAAGCTCTTGTCCAAGTAGTAATTAATTTAGACAGACAGGCAGTCATATTGGCAACAGGTACTGAGGGAAATTGTCTGCTACAGCTGTTAAACTAGGTATATGTGATCTTGATAGAGTTAAGATCAGTAGGATATAGAAAATAACCAATGTTCCTGTGTTTGTGGGTGTAGAGCATTTTCAATAAATGTATGTACTCCCAGACAATTATTATCATGGCTACAACAAAACATGCAGTCATGACTTAATATTCGTGTATAACAGTGATAGTATCTGAATCAGGTATCAAGCCTTATTAATACATCTTACCCGCTGTCTGAGTTGATGGGAGAAATATGTCAATGTTATATTTTACATGAAAGAACTATTTGGTCCTCCACTAGTTAACCCTCACTTTTCCCCCTAAACAATAAGCCTTTGGCACATATAAGTATATAGCAAATAATATCAGGCATTAAGCAACTCAGCTAACATAGACAGCATAAGATATATGGAAGCTCATCACACAAATTTAGGAAAAGCAAATCCTGTGCACGCTAGTGGAAACTTAAGTATCACAGTGTAGTCCTGTTCATAGCAAACCCTAGGAGCATTTTAAACTTTAAGTAAAGGTAACCGTGTAACAAAGCATAATAAGGGGCAAAGTACTATATGTATGGCTTAAGCATAAGTCGCATCGGGTGGTCATAAGAATAGTGTCCGAACTGACCGCTGATACAAGTGCTTGCCTGGAAGCGCTACTAGCCGACTCCTCTCCTGGAACAGATTGGAGGCTGGTATTGATAAGGATCAGGCACACGACTAGACACAGTGAGCTGGGGGGTCAAGAGTCTTTTTAGCCAGAGTTCAGTGACCAGTACTTGTAGTGAGCTCAGGTGCGATCTAAACAGCGCACGCTGTCGGGCAGTGTTAAAAGAAGGGAGCTTGCCTTGTTTCTTATAAAGCCATCTGCCTCCGGTGTCATCTAGCCAGCACAAGTAAATGCCAGAGTGTGCTGAAAAGTCTCGGTGGTGGCAGACATGATCATTTCTGGTCAGGACTTTCTCCTCCGCTACGCCATCAGAAGAGAGCTCCCCAGGAATCGGCGATCTACTCTCCTCCCCTCCCCCAAGGCCGGCCGCATCCTCCGGGTCAGGTAGAGGAGATCCAAGAGGCGGGTTAGGTAGTTGTGTCGGATCAAAAGTAGCGGTACTGTTCGTGGGTTGTGCAAAGTTGTCAGTAACCTCCTCTGGCTCCGCCATGTTTGAAGTGGGTATATCCACGTGGCCATAACGTAGGATAGAATGTAGACTACGAAATTGGCATGCCATCTTTGTCTCAAGGGCTATGAAGAGGGCCCTTACTGTAGTATCAAAGTCCTCGATGGTTGTTGTATATGGCATTTCCACAGTTGTGGTAGATAGCATGTCTAAGAATGGCAGTATGATCTCTGTATGTTTGTTTGCCTGGAGAGGAGCTTGAGAGTCGTCAATGTAAGACAAGTAGCAAACGGCTGGCTCTGGAACTCCCAGAAATAAAATATAGGTGTCCGTCGATGCAGGAGAATGAGCTTAGTAAACTGCGATAGGTATCAGTCTTGGATGGCATGAAATAAATTAGATTTTTCCATAAATTGCAGCCCTAGAGTAGAGAGCTCTTATTAAAGCGGCCATCTTAGATGCTGGTCCGGACACGCCCCCTCCGCCTTTATTTTTAATGACAAACTCAATCCTCCTTGGCATGGAGGAAACCAGTGTTGTACAAATTTCTGGAGAGATGTTCTGCCCTTCTTTAGAGATAATTTTTTCAGCTGCTCTTTGCTGGAGGGGTTTTGTTGCTCTACCATTCTCATAAGAATACCCCAAAGGTGGTCTACTGGATTCAAGTCAGGTGACATACTTGGCCAGGTCCTGGTTTAACTTGTTTCTCCTTTAGAAACTCCTTTGTGATTTTGGCAGTGTGCTTTGGATCGTTATCATGCTGGAATATTCATCCTCTGCCAAACTTCTAGAGCAGTGTTTTTCAACCAGTGTGCCGTGGAACACTAGTGTGCCGTGAGAGATAGTCAGGTGTGCCGCGGCAGAATGACAACAGTGCGGGGGTGTCCCTCTTTCAAATTTTGAAATATTGGGAGGTATGTGACAGGCTCATCTGGCATCATTTACAGCCATGACATTGACATTCATTCACAGACAATCATTATGATTGTTTGTAAAAGAATGTCAATATGTCATGTATAGTTTGTAGGAGGCATGGCATGAAAGCACAGTACAGTGTGTGTGTGTATACACATTATGTATATATATATCCTGTATTAGGCTACAATGAATAATTTTGTAAAATTTTGGGATGGTGGTGTGCAGCAGGATTTTTTAATGTAAAAAAGTGTGCCACGGCAAAAAAAAGGTTGCAAATCACTGTTCTAGAGACTGCGAGTCATCTTGTCAGACAGTATTTTGGTATATCTCAGGCATTCATGGTGCCATCTATAAATGTCATCTCCCCATCACCTTTTGCAGTCATGCAGCCCCATATCGTCACACTCCCACCTCCATGATTCACTGTTGGGACTATGCATTCACTGTAATAATCCTGATCAGGTTCACACCAAACATGCTGCACCCCATCTGAGCCGAAAATTGTATCTTGGTCTTGGCCATCATACCAAATAATGTGCTCCCAGTATTCATCAGGCTTTTCATGTTGTTTAGCAAAGTTTAATCTTGCAGTTTTGTGCCAAAGAGCAAGCAAGGGGTTTTTCCTTGGATGCTGTCCATAGAAGTTTACATTATGCAATGTCCTTAGCACCGTCTGAGCTGTCACAGAAACTCCAATTTCTATCGATAGTCCTGAGACAAATCTGAAGCACTTGCCTTGATGCAAATCTGAAGCACTTGCCTGTTGCCTGTTTTTCAGAGCTAGATTGTGCAAGTAGCGCACTGTCCGTGGCTTCATTTTAGGAGGACAGCCACTGCGGCTCTGATTTTTGGCACTGTGTATCAATCTATACCTCCTGATTACTGCTGCAACTGCGTTTTGACTGATTTTTTCCATCTTTGTGAAGTCTAACAATCAGATTTCAATTCCTCTGGCCATTCTTTTCCCTGTGGAGACATGATGCAGACTTGCAGATAGACACAGCCCATTGGTCCAAAAATTAGACTGTTCTGGTAACTATGCTCATGCAATTAGGCTAATTGGAAATCATAGGTGTACTCAATTTTGTTTCAGTGATCTAACTTGTTTATAATAGGAAATACTCTACTTGTCAACTTAAAAATAAAACAATTATTGAGAGGTGATACAATTTTGAACAATTTCATATTTAAGTGATATTGCCCAGGGGTGTACTCACTTCTGTTGTATACTGTAGATGTATATGCTTAGATAAATATATATTTATGTGTTAATGTGTTAAAATCAGCATATACATATATATTTTAAATTTGCTTCCCATCGCTGTGCTACTTACCCCTTTCACTGCGCTAGTTTTCCTGCTGTATAGCACGGCATGATAACGAGGCTCCTATTGGAGTCTATGAGGCCGATTTACCAAATGTCTGTCGGACCTGATCCGACAGTGCAGATCAGGTCCGACAGACATCGCTGAATGCGGAGAACAATACGCTCTCCGTATTCAACATTGCACCAACTGGTGCAACGCCGCCCCCTGCAGACTCGCGGCCCATGGGCCGCCAGCAGGGAGATGTCAATCAGCCCAATCGTACTCGATCGGGTTGAATTGTGGCAATTCCTGTCCGCCTCATCAGAGCAGGCGGACAGGGTTATGGAGTAGCGGTATGAAGACTTGCCAGAAACACGGGCCCTCAAGCTTCATCCGAAGCTTGATAGATAGGCCCCTATGAAAGCGCAATCTCATGAGCGCAAAGCTTCCCTGCAATGTGAACTACTTCTAGTATCAGATTTAAGTTGGGGTTTTTTGTATCATTTGAAGAGCATAACTAGCAATACACTACTGAGAGCTAGCTGGTGATTGGTGCCCCTTGTCATGGGGTCCCCAGATTTGTTCAGCTTGATGCCATTATTGCATTGCATGCTCTGGAAATTACTTTAACTGTGTGTTTAAGCCCTTAGCAGAAGTTAAACACATAGATCGTTTTATCATTGCATTGATTGCATATGACCCATTAGAGTATTTTCATGTCCCATTAACGCTTTCTTTATTTTATATCTTCCTTTGACAGCTAACTAAGTGCTCACATATATACTCGGCCCCCAATACTCTTTTAAACAAACCCACTGTATGATCCCCCCCTATAAAGGATTTAACCCAATATTGTCTGCTCACCTCCTCTAAAGAGTTTTGAAATCTTTTATTTCTAAGTATAGAAGTTCTTCCCAGGGCTGCCTACATTATTCCCTGGTTCGTACAAAGCACAGTTTTGTGCCTGTTTTCTCAAGTTGGCGCAGTGGCAGAATGAGTGTTAGCACCGTAAACAGTTTGCACCGTTGGCTCCTAACTAATTGACTCTGACAGTTCGTACAGTCAGCAGCTGAACAGTGTCACTGGGAATTAGGCAAGAGTGATAGACTGCCAAGAGAGAATTGGTTTGTCACTTCTTAGCTGATTCGGAAATGTATTTTTTTTCTTCTTGAATTTACTCCTTAGTTTTGTTACCGTATGTTTTGTTTTCATTCTTTGCCACCTGATGTGCAAACTGCTCTGGAAGAAACTGGCTAATTATTACAGACAAAACTCATTTATTTGCTTCATATAATGCTACATCTGCTTTGACTTTGTTACTTGAGCACCTGTGATCTGATATTTAAAAACCGCAGAGGTCAGAGTTTGAGCATTTTACTGCATTCTTCTTGTAAAGATCATTTGCATCACACTAAATGTAGCCACCAATCAGCAAGCACTACCCAGGTGCTGAACGGCCCAACTCCTAAGCTAACATTCCTGCTTTTAAGAAAAAAGATACCAAGAGAACAAAGAAAATTTGATAATAGAAGTAAATTAGAAAGTTCCTTAAAATGCCTGCTCTGTCTGAATCATGAAAGAAAACATTTGGGTTTCATATCCCTTTAACATTCAGTGGGTTTCAGATCACACTTATGCATCAGCTGCTTAAAGGGATGGTAAAGTCAAAATTAAACATTCATGGGGGCGGAGCTAACCGCCAAAGAGACCAGACATGTTTCCCTGAGGCTCCCACTTATAACCTTAATTTACTCAATTATAGCGAGATTTCTGGGCTATAAGAGTTATAATATTCCTCTACAGTTTCGCTAACAAGAGCCCACATACACAAAGAAGGTACATTTGGACGCTTCCTCAGAGCGGTAACAGCGGTACAGTACTCCAGTATGAAGAGGCCCTGATGGCAGGAAGCAGAGCCCATATCTTTGAGACTTAACCTAATATTCCTTTAGAGCGGAGACATTAACTAAAGCATTCTTATCCCTCTCACTACCTAAAGGACCTGAGAGGGTTATCGCACTGAGGGCCGCTTCATCGACCGGGGCCTTTGAACCCCCCCCTTTACTTTGTTCCTGACAATTGCGATCTAACTACACTCACAGAGGGACCAAACGGATAAGGTCCATAAACACAGTGAGGGCATCTATAGAGTCTTTCACATCTGGGACACTACCTCGCAATGGAGGAACTACACACAATCGTAAGATTCCTCCTATGGGAATTGGAGATCAAAATGTATTACCAGTTTGAGGATCTTACGTTACTCTGCAAAGCAAGCGGATGCAATACTTCCCTTCTAGATGAGACCCTACCTTCAATGGATAGCATGCATACCCCCGCTTCTTCTCACGGTGGAATACTGTCCCAGAATGAGATTCGGACTGAGGGGCAACAAGGGTTCCTCGAAGCTCAACCATGCGGAGCAGTTATGCATGACCTGCAACCCCAACGACCTGCAACGGTTAAACTCATTCCGACTGGGCCCTCTGCTGACGCCGGGAGCGATGCGGCCGGCCTCCCTGGCTCAAGCAGAGCTCTGACACCC
The DNA here is from genome assembly GCF_027579735.1 of Bombina bombina. Classification (NCBI taxonomy): domain Eukaryota; kingdom Metazoa; phylum Chordata; class Amphibia; order Anura; family Bombinatoridae; genus Bombina; species Bombina bombina. The sequence goes on from NC_069503.1 coordinate 1,133,832,428, forward strand.
CTGATCGGCTCACCTGATGGCAGGGCAAAGCACCTTAGAGCAGTCTTCTCTACTCCTAGGATCAGAGGACATTGCACGGAGAAGCTTGAGACCTATATAGAAGGGGCGCACCAGATATGTATCCTACTCGACGTTGACTACCACATCTCCAGACAACAACAGCAAGGTCTCTTAAACAGCAACTTGACGCCCTGCTGACAGATCCAATGTTCAGAGACATACCTGTGACCTTTGTAGCAACAGGCATAGGTTGATCACTCTTGTTTTTTCCAGGACAGGACTTCAAACAAACAAACTTTGGAATTCCAGCCTGAACTAAGCTCTGGATACTTTTTATTGGGACATTTTAATGAGAGCTAGCCAGTTTGATAACAATGCCCAACCCATTACGCCTGTTACTAGTTTAATACATTATCTCTTAGCATGGAATTAACTGCATATTTCTTTAGTAAAACTAATATACTTTACTCTAGGACTATACCAAGATTGCAACGCGTTATGTGAACTGAACTGTCTCTTGATTTACTTACTGCCTAGAACTTGTTATATGCTATCATTATCCATTTATTTATTTGAGTGGGCAAGAAAGAAAAGCAGGTCAACCTTCAGGCTCATCCAACTAACTTCTCAGTACGCTCTATTATGATCCGCCTATGAGCATAGTACTACTTGTAGGTGCGTTCTCAATAGCTCTAAGGTTTTCATTCACCCTTCACACTCTACCCTCTATAAGACACGCTGTATATTTGAGTTCCTGTCATATAGCTTAGCTTATGCATCTTTACACATTATTACTATTAGCCATTATGCTGTCTGTATATAGAAGTCCATAACAATATTATGTATTTTACTTTCATGCTGTACAATACTCTCATCAGCTTATATCTTACAATTCAGGACTTCCTCTGGTTACCTTGCAGGGATATACTAGCCATATTTGGAATCCGCACAATTCACTCCTCCTCACTAAGTCACATGGCAAAATAACCCCCTGCTCACTAATCTGGATCCTAACAAAGTTAAATCTGGTTTATTGAACTTTACTAATGAAGTCTTATAGCAGTTTTCATTTTATTTGTTACACAGTAAGCCAACTCCCAATGACCCAGTTTCACTCCCCTTTCTCCTACATTTACTAGGTTTTTCTTTACCTACCTATAATCGACTTATCTCTATCTATTGGTTGTAGGTGATCAGTGGAAGACATGCAGTGGGGTTGGGTACTTGTGGTTCTCATGTTTGTTTTACGGGGTATCCGCTTCTAACAGTTTCCTATACACTTCTCTGGATACACTATTACTAGAGAACCTTCCAATTAGCTTATATATTGAAATAAGGGGCAATGGGAGGCCAAACTTGAGAGACATGCTGGCCATGTTAAAGGCATACACAGTTTACTATATTTATTTGGATCTCCCACACAGAAGGATAACATTTTGCCCACCAATATAGATCTCCCTAAAACTCAAATAAAATAAAATCAAATCTGGTCTGATCAAAAATATACAATATTGGCTGCAGAGACTGGTCCCATATGTGTCTTACAAGATCCTGACCTACCATAGTTCCTCATAAATCCTCATAGGTGTCCAGATATAGAGAGAGCTTTTATTATATCATGATGATGCTCCTATTCTCCTATGACATTAAACATATCATTAAGGTCTCAAAGTATCAGTTAAACAAAAAATACCCAAGAGTGACCTATATAATCCTCACCAATCTTATCTCATCTTAAGATTTTGATAACACCTTACCTACTATAGTTCCACACACTTCGTATAGAATAAAGTTCATCCCTCTGTGAGCCCAATACCAACCTCTCAAATGTCAATTGTCAACCTTCTATCCCATCCATTAACTTATTATCTAACTTATCCCATCAATTATCTTATTATCTAACTTATCCCATCAATTAACTTATTATCTAACTTATCCCATCAATTAACTTATTATCTAACTTATCCCATCAATTCGAATACCCGCTCCGCCCCTTTCAAAGCAGCTCTTGCCTGCTGATCTTCCCTAACTATTATACAATATATAACATCATATAATTGCCAATATACACCCCACGAAATAGAAAACGAGGCCCTATCAACACAGACTTAACATCCTATTGGATTATTCCTTATTACATATGATGTCAGGATTTCCTTACACTACACATTGCATTAGTTGATACCAACGTAATTCAGAGACTGATTCTCTATGTAAGCTTGGATATAAATGTTGATAATTACCATTTTAATGAAGGTGTAATCGTTTATAGTGGCCCAAAAGTGATATACCCTTGTAATGTTTAAGTCTGATTGTTTCATGTATGTGTTTGAAGTCTCAATAAAAATTTGTTTTAAAAAAAATTAACTTTCATGATTCCGATAGAGCATATATCTTCAAACTAATTTGTAATTTACTTCTATTTAATTTGCTTCATTCTCTTTATTGAAGGCATACCTAGGTAGGCTCAGGAGCAGCAATGCCCTACTGTGTTCTAGTAGCTGATTGGTCACTACGTATGTCTGCCTCTTTTTAGTGGCTCACCTGATGTGTTCAGCTAGCTCCCAGCAGTGCGTTGCTGCTCCTTCAACAAAGGATATGAAGATAATGAAGCAAATTAGATGAAAGAAGTAAATTGGAAAGCTGTTTAAAACTATTATGCTCTGTCCGAATCATGAAAGAAAAATTCAGGTGTTTCTCAGAGCCAAGAATGCATTTTTGGCTCACAGAAAAAGTCCTATTTTTAACATGGGTCCGACAAGTTATCTCTGGTCACAATCCCTTTTCTCCATATTTTAAACAGGTTTTCAAGACTCATGTTTTGTACCGGTGAAATACTCACCTACACTATTTATGCCAGGTGAGTGTTTGCTGTGTAACATTCCTCTTGAAAAAGTCTGGTGGATACCAGAAGAAACGCGTTGAGGTTAATGTGTTTCTCCTCTGATGCAAGCCTGAAATTAGCCGTTCTTGCTGGCGGTGAAGTTTAGAAGTATTAACGGCTTCTTGCAATCTGCAAAAGACTTATCCGCGGCTGTCGGGGAGAAACATATGGTGATATTGTCACACATTGCTTGTCTTGATTTTAAATCTTGTACGTATGTTTTTATATTTGCGCTAAATTGAGTGCCTAGTAAAAACTTTTACTCTTAGAGAGGTTTTTTTGCGCTCTTGTCTTTTTTCATTTTCTCAGTACCTTATTGAGAGGAAGTCAACAGAGATCCTCCAGTTACAAAGAGCAGCATCATCACACGCCTGCACACACTACGGCGTGGAGGACACGACCATTCCTATTTGTGGAACTAACAAGCCCAATTTTCAACTTTCCATCTGTTTGTGGTTGTAAACTGGGACACATACTTCATCCCTAGGTCGGTGTCTATATTTGATCCTAAGAGACTATCGGAACTCTCCTGCCCTATGGACGCAGGTGTTTAGATCTCAGACTCTGTGTATATTTTATCACATGTGGACTGTGTGTAGTATTTTAGTATATTTGACTTAACTACACATGCCCAGTTATATCAACTACAATACCTTGTTTATGGTATAGGGAAGCGCTTGTGTTTTTTCTATTCTAGGTTTTCAAGACCATTTTACACTTTTTGAATTAAACTCAGAAAGTCACTTGATAAAGTTTCAGAATGGCTATTTGCACATTTTTGTAAACATTCCAAGACTATTTGGAATCATAATATTAAGTTGCAATAGCTGCAGGTGACATGTTAGAGGTGTATTTGTATACATGATCTAGTGAGGAGTGAAAATGAAAAAGTATTCTACAGCGGGCTACAATCACTATAAAGAAACATTTTTAAAAAAAAATAGAGCCTATAGAATAACTAGCGCCCCCCCAACACCACCCCACCCCCCCCACCCCCGGTATTCCTGGCTGATAACTGGATACCTAAGCATCAGTTAGAGGAACCAATTTAAGCCAGGCTCATACAAAAAAGGAAAAAAAAAACACATGGCAACGCATTTCAGGCCATACACGGGCATTTGTAAAGCTACCAACAAAAGTAAATAATAGAAAGCCAGTTATGGGCATCCATAATTTTAAATAACTCAATAGCCAATTAGACCGTGTGAAGTTCCATCACTCATATTCCGATTGGTTAGGGGCCAGACTACTTGAAAGGGAACTGTTTTATATTATGAACTACCTGAAAGGGAACTAAATGTTTTGTAAACTTCCTGATCATGTGATTGCTGTATTCCAATCACGCTACTGCCTAATTATCCATTCATTTGTAATGAGTTTTATTTTATTTTATCATAACATTAATTTTGATTGGTTAAATTCCATATTATGGACTACCTGAAAGAGAACTTAGTAATCAGAAAACTTACTGCCTACTCATCTATTTGTTGGTAATAGGCTTTATTTTGTTAAATAAATAACTTAGGGCCAGATAAGTCAAACAGTAAATCTAAATTTACCGTTAGCGAAAACACCGCTAGTGATATGGTTTTTGCGATTCTCGGGATCCGCTGGTATGACAAGTAGTAAAAAATTGCAAATGGAGTTTTGGAGTGCGCGTGCATGTGTTATCCCATAGAAACCTATTTCTGCTGAGGGGAGCTAAATAAACCCATAGCAAGCCACACAGAAATGTAAACACCATGTGTAATAAAAGATAATAAAGATAATATTCATAACAAGGGTGATCATTTAGTATATTGTAGGAAGTGTTACTGCCCATTACTAGAGGATCTCACTATCCCTCTAACCAGACTGTGCTCAAGCTCCTCCCACCAGCAGCAGCAGTTTACTGATGCATTTCTGTTCTCTGTCCCGAGGGAACTTATTTCCTCCTGCAAAAATAGCACAGGAACTCCGTTTCCATGCGTTCCCACTTGACTTGAACCCTTGGTGTTTCACACAGCTTTGAGATGTTTGCTAATTCTAAATTGTTGTTAAATTCAAAATAGCCTTTGTAGCAAAGTCTGTAAAAAAATGCGGGGTGGTTCTTCATTAGAATTAATATTCAACACATAGGAGGAAATGTTGAGGAATGCCTTCCCAAAATATATCTCTTGACATTTCAGGGGTGTTTAAATGGATGACCTATAATCAGAATTGGTGCAAAAAACATGAAAAACACTAAATGACCTTCTGGTTATTTTAATTCACAGATAAAAGCTAAAAATAATAATAATACATAGAAATAATGACACACTATGTTTTTATGCTTTGCAGCTTTATATCTCCACTAAAGACACCAGCAATACAACTAAAAGTATGGCATATGTAACACACACATACACACTTATTCAGAAAAAAACAATATAGTCAAAATGAAATCCAGTGTAAGATGTAAAAATGTATAGTGTGAAACAGATGCTATGCTATCTCACAATTTCTTCTGGTTTATCTAAATATTTCTTTAAAGAAAATGTTAATTACATTAGTCAGAATGGCATATATGGCCTCTATTTATCAAGCTGTCAACCGCAAATACTCTGGAATTCCGCAGCGTATTTGTGGCGAGCCTGATTCGCCTTAGTTATCAAACCCTAAAGACCGTCAAAAGTAGAATATAGTGACGTAACATACGATCCCCCGGACTCAGTCTGACACAGATCAATGCTTACGTCACTACAGATGTTCTGAACGCAAGTTCGGCACAATCTGACTACTTTTGCTAGTTATCAAATACCTACCAGGTACGCTCGGCACTATTCCGTCCCAGCGTACATGGTTTTCAATCCACCGCCCTGTTCCAATCAGCCAATAGAATGCGAGCTCAATCCTATTGGCTGATAAGATCAGCCAATAGGATTGAACCTCAATCCTATTGGCTGGTGCATTTTTCCTACCTTAATTCCGATTGGCTGATAGAATTCTATCAGCCAATCGGAATTCAGGGACGCCATCTTGGATGATGTCATTTAAAGGACCATTCATTCAGTCGTCGGATGTCGTTAGAAGAGGATGCTCTGCGTCGGATGTCTTGAAAATGGAGCCGCTCCGCGCCGGATGGATGAAGATAGAAGATGCCGCCTGGATGAAGACCAGTCTGCCAGTGTGGAGGACCTCTTCTGCCCGGCTTGGAGGAAGACTTCTGCCCGTCTGGAGGACCACTTCTGTGGAGGACTTAAGCCCAGCTGGGTGAAGACTTCTCAAGGTAGGGTGATCTTCAAGGGGTTAGTGTTAGTTTTTTTAAAGGGGGGATTGGGTGGGTTTTAGAGTAGGGTTGGGTGTGTGGGTGGTGGGTTTTAATGTTGGGGGGGTATTGTACTTTTTTTTACAGGTAAAAGAGCTGATTACTTTGGGGAAATGCCCCGCAAAAGGCCCTTTTAAGGGCTATTCATAATTTAGTATAGGGTAGGGCTTTTTATTATTTTGGGGGGCCTTTTTATTTTATTAGGGGGATTAGATTAGGCGTAATTAGTTTTAAAAAATTTAATTATTTTATTATTTTCTGTAATTGTGTTTTTTTGTACTTTAGATAATTGTTTTTAATTATATTTAATTGAATTTAGTTTAGGGAATGTATTTAATTATAGTGTAGTGTTAGGTGTAATTGTAACTTATGTTAGGTTTTATTTTACAGGTATATTTGTATTTATTTTAACTAGGAAGTTATTAAATAGTTAATAACTATTTAATAACTATTGTACCTAGTTAAAATAAATACAAAGTTGCCTGCAAAATAAAAATAAATCCTACGATAGCTACAATGTAACTATTAGTTATATTGTAGCTATCTTAGGGTTTATTTTATAGATAAGTATTTAGTTTTAAATAGGAATAATTTATTTTGATTTATTTAAATTATATTTAAGTTGGGGGTGTTAGGGTTAATGTTAGACTTAGGTTTAGGGGTTAATACATTTAATATAGTGGCGGCGGTGTAGGGTGGCAGATTAGGGGTTAATAAATATAATGTAGGTGGTGGCGGTGTAGGGGGGGCAGATTAGGGGTTAATAAATATAATGTAGGTGGTGGTGGGCTCTGGGAGCGGCGGTTAGGGGGTTAATAACTTTATTTAGTTGCGGCGGGGTCCGGGAGCGGCGGTTTAGGGGTTAATAACTGTATGTAGGTGGCGGCGATATAGGGGGCGGAAGATTAGGGGTTAATATGTATAATGTAGGTGGTTGTGGGCTCCGGGAGTGGCAGATTAGGGGTTAATACATTTATTAGAGTTGCGTGGGCTCCGGGAGTGGTGGTATAGGGGGTAAACAGTATAGTATAGTGTGGGTGTTTAGTTACAGGGTACCAAGAAAGCTGGGAAAAAGCCGAAAAGCAGCGAGATCGATGACAGTTAACAACAGTCCGCTGCTCATCGCCCTGTACTTGGGGCGCCGCTTTTTGACAGCTTTTTTGATAATTTTGGAGAACGTATTCAGGTCCGCGGCAGCGATGTTAGGCGATCTTAGGCGAGCATATTGGTGCCGTCGAATGCAGGTAAGTTGACGGCTTGATAAATAGAGGCCTATGTATGCACAAAGGATTGTATCTGATTTAATGACAATGCAACATGCTATACCATAATTGCTTAAAGGGACACTAAACCCAAATTATTACTTTCAAGATTCAGATAGAGCATATCATTTTAGGAAACTTTCTAATTTACTCCTCTTATCAAATTTTCTTCGTTCTCTTGCTATCTTTATTTAAAAAGCAGGAATGTTATGCATAGGAGCCAGCCCATTTTTGGTTGAGAACCTGGGTTATGCTTGCTTATAGGTGGGAAAATGTAAGCCTCCGATAAGCAAGTGCTATCCATGGTGCAGAACCTAAAATGGGCTCGCTGCTAAGATTTACATTCCTGCTTTTAAAATAAAGATAGCAAGAGAACAAAGAAAAATTGATAATAGGAGAAAATTAGAAAGTTGCTTAAAATTTCATGCTCTATCTGAATCATGAAATAATTTTTTTGGGTTCAATGTCCCTTTAATACCATACATGAGCTCACCAATATCTCTAAAATAAGAATATATTCTGCAACTCTTACAATACAAGTATTATCTAATCACATACTGTCTATTGATTATATATATATATAATAGAACATTTATAGAAACGTTTTTCCCAAATAAATAACCCTAATAATTCCATTTTGTCCAGTGTTTATATCTGGGCCTTTGTCCCAACAACATAAAAAATGATGATGAATTTTAAAGGGCTGCTTCCCTTAAGAGTTTAACGATATGTATATATGTTTTTGTTTTGTTTTTAAATACATTCAAATTTGTTGTTGTGTTAGCTTTATTTGCTAGTTTTAATATTTGATAGACAATATGCATATGAATCTGAAAAATACTTACATTTCTATATGAGTAACACTTAATCATTAAAAAAAAATGTAGAACATAAATTGATTTGCAGTAATTTGTTTAAGTTTCTTCTTCTAGAAAATGAAACTGTGTTGCATTGACTTTTAACAAGTTGCATTTGACAAACTTCTTACCAGGCATAAGGTTATTAAAGGGACATTTAACTTTAATAAAATGCAGTACATTAGGACTTACAAAATGCTAAGGAAAGGTTAGTTTGTTTCACCCCTCTGGTTTGGAGTCGTGGCTGCCGGCTTCTGTTGACAGGTTTGAGAGAAAGTGAAGCAAATGGTAGACAAATGCAGTACCGCAGTACTTCTAACAGTGCATAAAATCCTATTTTCACACTCAAGGTCAGAGTGAAAGGTAACAATCTTCTACAAACCACCCTCAAGAAAGGTCTCAGTACCTGGCTGGAATATTTGGACTGAGTCATTCCACTTACCAGCTTCCTGGACACATCAACCAATACCTCTACGTTTTTCATATCCCTCAATCAAAACCTTTTGATGCATTATTCAAGGGGCTCTGGGCATTATAGACTTATTGCCATCTATCTATTTGGGTTCTACTCCTGGATGGACCTTCCCTTGTGGTGATCTACTTCTCTCTCTACACCACAAGCTGATCCAGACCTTCTCACAAGCTGGGACCCATACACTTCTTAAAAAAATAAATGTGGCTGCACATGGGTGGTTATAAATAGAATTCACTCCTCTCTCAACAAATAGCCCAACCTCTATCACAGGCTGCCCCCATATCTCTTTTATTATCAAACAATAATGGCTGAACCCCTCTTAATTCTCTCTCTTATTCTAGCCTATCCTCTCCAGCATTTGGTTCCAGACTAGCTGAGCTTCTCTCATTCTTCTCCACCAAATGATCAAAAAAGATGGATCCATCTTGTGATAAACAGACTTGTTAATTTAATCTGATCGTTTTGTTGTGTACTTAATTGGGGAATGATGTACATGTATTATAATGTTGGGCTAGATTACAAGTGGCGTGCTATTTAGGGCTTTTACTCGAGTATAAACTGCTTTTTGTGTGTTGGGTAGTGCATGTATTACAAGATGAAAGTAAACAGTATGTGCACAAGCAAAACCCAAAACGCACTAACCATGGTTACTTATACTCCCCCTTAGACTTCAATGGAGAGCGCAGAAGAAACCTAATTCTTATCACTCATGCATTCACATACATATTTTTTTTTCATTAAAAATATATTTATATACAGGGAGTGCAGAATTATTAGGCAAGTTGTATTTTTGAGGATTAATTTTTTTTTTAAATCAAAGTTTTTTATTTAGGTATTGAGCAATACAATAATCAGAACATGGTGACACAGATAACATTTTCTTTCTAAAATGACATACTTTTATATAAAACAAAAAAAAATACTAGAGAAATCTCAGTATGAACAGGTCCGGTATTACAAAAAAGACTCCTTAACCTTGCCAACAACCAAAAAGTGTAACTTAGACAAAATACTGAGTGCAGTATAAGTGTGGTATTTTAATAAAGATTCTGATGATGAATATGATATATGAAAGTAATCCCATGAGATACACTTATAAATTGCAAAGATTACCTTGGAACCTTTAATTCTAACAGACTATGATTCTAGTACATCATTTATATGCGCAGTTCAGTGTTCACAATGATACCTTAAATTTTTATTTTTATTTATTATTACTGTAATACCTCTTTAGCAAGATACTCTATCTATTAGAATGATACTTTAGGCCATACACTTTAGATCACAAACCACACGTATGAGAGGTATGATTTTCAAACACCTATACACTAGTCTCGACAATATTCTTATGCGTGTAGGTGCAAAATGGCGGGTGAATACCGCTGAAAGAGATCACCAGATTGGGTGAACAATAATGAAATAATATAGAAAAAAAAAGGTGAATGTATTATTAATGATATAATATAAACTATGCGTCTGGAGTCCTCACCTCAAGCTCTATCGTTGTTACTAAGGGACATTTGAAGAGGATGAGCTCAAAAAGAATTATGGGCTATCACTGAAAAATATAGGAAGCTGTTTTAAAACACAACATCCCTAACAGGTTTATAACGTTCCAACACTGCTCTAACTACATAAATTGCCATTCATATGATCATGTATGGGAATAGTATTTAGTGTGCTTATAGGAGTAATAATAGTTAACAAATATTCTCCAGCTGCTGAAGTAGTGGGCCACCCCAGCTATGAGAGAGGGCAGCGAGACATGGTTAATTCCCTTACTTAGTGCCTTGATGTCCATTCTTAGCAAATGGTAATCAAGTGCCACTTACATCCCCTCCTCACAATTACTTCCCCACATACATGTCTTAATAGCAGATGCACACCTAAGTAATGTGGTATAGAAATGCTAAACAGCAGACATATAAATGCTAAATAGTCGAATGCTATCCTCTGCAAGCTGACATATGCTTAGATATCTAAGAATTTAATAGTAAAGCTGCCCAGAGGACAAAAGGGGGAGGGAAGGAAGGCATCATAAAAGTCTTTACCCCATATCTTGAGGGACAGACAAGTACATTTTTAACCCCCTCTTCACTGCAAGAGACATTACTACTCACTACCTTGTAAAATACAATTAAAGGTTCATCTCAGACTATTAAGAGTCATCATCAAATCAGTGCGATTAACCTTTGTCCCCATACATGAGTCCGGGGTTTCTTAGTATCACTATCCTATCCCACTAGCAGTGATGGTATAGATTGTGTTCCCCTGACAAGCTGGGCTTCCTTTGATGTATACACTCTGCGCGAGCTGAGTAATGTACTCCTTAGACAAGGCATCCCCAGTATAGTCCAGTGTCAATAATTTAGAGCTAGCAAATTGGGGCTGAAGAGTCCCGGCATCTCTCGCTACTGCAGGTCTTAGCCTCTGGCCCTCCATGTTCTTCCATTTGAGGCCTGCTCCAGACCCCCCCTCGACCGGCCGCATCTCGAGGGAGCCCAAAACCAGCCCCCTTCCTTTCAGAGTAGGACCCGTGGTAGTGCACTTACCCGGGACCGGGAGTTTAGGTGTAATGTCTGATAGGGTCAGTCCATCTGTGCCTGGTAAAGTGAATGTGTCAGCATTCTCTCCCAGACATACAGGATCTTCCTCCTGACTCTCGTCCGATGTAGCCAGGAGATTTAAGCATTCTGAGTAAGACACACAAGAGATGCGTTCATCCTTCTTTAATGCTCTCAAATGACTTGTGAGGGATTTGTGTTGAATCTCTAGCCTGTGAGACAGCCGCTGCAGGAGAGCTATAACTTCCGCTTCCATTTGTTAGCCGTGAAGTAAAAGAGCCAGTTTGCTACCATAAAAACCCTCTTCTCCGATCAAACAGATGAGGTCTCCAATGTGATTAAATACATTTTAGTCGCTGCACCCGGCCATCTATCTAGCCGGGGGGGGAAAGATGTTAATAAGTCATAGGCCGCAGTCTGGGTTGTAGCTTAGTTCAGGTCACCATTTTGCAGATACTTAATAGAGTTGAAGCAGTCTCATTCCGGAGTAGTTCAGTAACTGTTATTTAACAACATATGTTAGGATGCATTAAAATAGTGGATATATTTCCAAGCTTATTGAAAATGCAAGCAGAGCAACCATTTTACACGTCTGGTCCCCGAGGATTAATTTTATTATTGAACAACAACCATGTTCTCAATGAACCCAAAAAACTCATTAATATCGAATAGTTTTGGAAGTAGTTTTTAGTTTGTTTTTAGTTATAGATATTTTAAGGGGATATCTGTGTGTGCAGGTGACTATTACTGTGCATAATTATTAGGCAACTTAACAAAAAACAAATATATACCCATTTCAATTATTTATTTTTACCAGTGAAACCAATATAACATCTCAACATTCACAAATATACATTTCTGACATTCAAAAACAAAACAAAAACAAATCAGTGACCAATATAGCCACCTTTCTTTGCAAGGACACTCAAAAGCCTGCCATCCATGGATTCTGTCAGTGTTTTGATCTGTTCACCATCAACATTGCGTGCAGCAGCAACCACAGCCTCCCAGACACTGTTCAGAGAGGTGTACTGTTTTCCCTCCTTGTAAATCTCACATTTGATGATGGACCACAGGTTCTCAATGGGGTTCAGATCAGGTGAACAAGGAGGCCATGTCATTAGATTTTCTTCTTTTATACCCTTTCTTGCCAGCCACGCTGTGGAGTACTTGGACGCGTGTGATGGAGCATTGTCCTGCATGAAAATCATGTTTTTCTTGAAGGATGCAGACTTCTTCCTGTACCACTGCTTGAAGAAGGTGTCTTCCAGAAACTGGCAGTAGGACTGGGAGTTGAGCTTGACTCCATCCTCAACCCGAAAAGGCCCCACAAGCTCATCTTTGATGATACCAGCCCAAAACAGTACTCCACCTCCACCTTGCTGGCGTCTGAGTCGGACTGGAGCTCTCTGCCCTTTACCAATCCAGCCACGGGCCCATCCATCTGGCCCATCAAGACTCACTCTCATTTCATCAATCCATAAAACCTTAGAAAAATCAGTCTTGAGATATTTCTTGGCCCAGTCTTGACGTTTCAGCTTGTGTGTCTTGTTCAGTGGTGGTCGTCTTTCAGCCTTTCTTACCTTGGCCATGTCTCTGAGTATTGCACACCTTGTGCTTTTGGGCACTCCAGTGATGTTGCAGCTCTGAAATATGGCCAAACTGGTGGCAAGTGGCATCTTGGCAGCTGCACGCTTGACTTTTCTCAGTTCATGGGCAGTTATTTTGCGCCTTGGTTTTTCCACACGCTTCTTGCGACCCTGTTGACTATTTTGAATGAAACGCTTGATTGTTCGATGATCACGCTTCAGAAGCTTTGCAATTTTAAGAGTGCTGCATCCCTCTGCAAGATATCTCACTATTTTTTACTTTTCTGAGCCTGTCAAGTCCTTCTTTTGACCCATTTTGCCAAAGGAAAGGAAGTTGCCTAATAATTATGCACACCTGATATAGGGTGTTGATGTCATTAGACCACACCCCTTCTCATTACAGAGATGGACATCACCTAATATGCTTAATTGGTAGTAGTGCCCAATAATTCTGCACTCTGTATATATATATATATATATATATATATATATATACCAACATATCTATACCTATTTTAACATTATCGTGTATATATATATATATATATATATATATATATATATATATATATATATATATATATATATAGAAAATAATGAGGAGTGCACTCGCCAGGACTTTTCAGAGGTTTAATTCCAAAATGTAGAACTAAGTTTTTTTGCAAATCAGGTAGCGCACGTATTAAAAGTAAAATGTTTTTGCTCATGCGCTAACCTCGATGCACGCAAAAAGTCGAAGTTAGAATATCGCAAACACATTAACCCATTATCCCATAGAAGTTAATGGAGCAAAAACTGTGGAAAACAAAACACCCTACTCGCATTCAAACAAGATTGCATATTCATAAAATGCAGGTGGTGGCGGTGTAGGCAGATTAGGGGTTAATAAACATAATGTAGGTGGCCGTGGGCTCCGGGAGCGGCGGTTAGGGGGGTTAATAACTTTATTTAGCTGCTGCGGGGTCCGGGAGATGCGGTTTAGGGGTTAATAACTGTATGTAGGTGGTGGCGATATAGGGGGCTGAAGATTAAGGGTTAATATGTATAATATAGGTGGCGGTGGGCTCCGGGAGTGGCGGTTTAGGGATTAATACATTTATTAGAGTTGCGGTGGGCTCCGGGAGTGGCGGTATAGGGGGTAAACAATATAGAATAGTGTGGGTGTTTAGTGGCAGGGTACCAAGAAAGCTGGGAAAAAGCCGAAGAGCAGCGAGATCAATGACTTTGCGGCTTTTTGACAGCTTTTTTGATAATTTTGGAAAACGTATTCAGGTCCACGGCAGCAATGTTAGGCGATCTTAGGCGAGCGTATTGGTGCCGTCGAATGCAGGTAAGTTGACGGCTTGATAAATAGAGGCCTATGTATTCACAAAGGATTGTATCTGATTTAATGACCATGCAACATGCTATACCATAATTGCTTAAAGGGACACTAAACCCAAATTATTACTTTCAAGATTCAGATAGAGCATATCATTTTAGGAAACTTTCTAATTTACTCCTCTTATCAAATGTAAGCCTCCGAAAAGCAAGTGCTATCTATGGTGCAGAACCTAAAATGGGCTCGCTGCTAAGATTTACATTCCTGCTTTTAAAATAAAGATAGCAAGAGAACAAAGAAAAATTGATAATAGGAGAAAATTAGAAAGTTGCTTAAAACTTCATGCTCTATCTGAATCACAAAATATTTTTTTTGGGTTCAATGTCCCTTTAATACCATACATGAGCTCACCAATATCTCTAAAATAAGAATATATTCTGCAACTCTTACAATACAATTATTATCTAATCACATACTGTCTATTGATTATATATATATTATAGAACATTTATAGAAACGTTTTTCCCAAATAAATAACCCTAATAATTCCATTTTGTCCAGTGTTTATATCTGGGCCTTTGTCCCAACAACATACAAAATGATGATGAATTTTAAAGGGCTGCTTCCCTTAAGAGTTTAACGATATGTATATATGTTTTTGTTTTGTTTTTAAATACATTCACATTTGTTGTTGTGTTAGCTTTATTTGCTAGTTTTAATATTTGATAGACAATATGCATATGAATCTGAAAAACACTTAATCATTAAAAAAAATGTAGAACATAAATTGATTTGCAGTAATTTGTTTAAGTTTCTTCTTCTAGAAAATGAAACTGTGTTGCATTGACTTTTAACGAGTTGCATTTGACAAACTTCCTCCCAGGCATAAGGTTATTAAAGGGACATTTAACTTTAATAAAATGCAGTACATTAGGACTTACAAAATGCTAAGGAAAGGTTAGTTTGTTTCACCCCTCTGGTTTGGAGTCGTGGCTGCCGGCTTCTGTTGACAGGTTTGAGAGAAAGTGAAGCAAATGGTAGACAAATGCAGTACCGCAGTACTTCTAACAGAGCATAAAATCCTATTTTCACACTCAAGGTCAGAGTGAAAGGTAACAATCTTCTACAAACCACCCTCAGGAAAGGTCTCAGTACCTGAAATATTTGGACTGAGTCATTCAACTTACCAGCTTCCTGGACACATCAACCAATACCTTTACGTTTTTCATATCCCTTAATCAAAACCTTTTGATGCATTATTCAAGGGGCTCTGGGCATTATAGACTTATTGCCATCTATCTATTTGGGTTCTACTCCTGGATGGACCTTCCCTTGTGGTGATCTACTTCTCTCTCTACACCACAAGCTGACCCAGACCTTCTCACAAGCTGGGACCCATACACTTCTTAAAAAAATAAATGTGGCTGCACATGGGTGGTTATAAATAGAATTCACTCCTCTCTCAGCAAATAGCCCAACCTCTATCACAGGCTGCCCCCCCCCCCCATATCTCTTTTATTATCAAACAATAATGGCTGAACCCCTCTCAATTCTCTCTCTTATTCTAGCCTAGCCTCTCCAGCATTTGGTTCCAGACTAGCTGAGCTTCTCTCATTCTTCTCCACCAAATTTTCAAAAAGATGGATCCATTTTGTGACAAACAGACGTGTTCATTTAATCTGATCTTTTTGTTGTGTACTTAATTGGGGAATGATCTACATGTATTATAATTTTAGGCTAGATTACAAGTGGCGTGCTATTTAGGGCTTTTACTCGAGTATAAACTGCTTTTTGTGTGTTGGGTAGTGCATGTATTACAAGATGAAAGTAACAGTATATGCACAAGCAAAACCCAACACGCGATAACCATGTTTACTTATTCTCCCCCTTAGACTTCAATGGAGAGCACAGAAGAAACCTAATTCTTATCACTCATGCACTAACCCAGTGGCGTCACTAGGGGGTGCGGGGGGTGCGGGCTGCACTAGGGTGACACCCTCCAGGGGGTGACACCACCAAAAAAATAAAAAATTTTTTTTAATTTTATTGAAATTCAAAGAAATACAATGTAGAGATGCATAGATATTTTTATTAGAGGGGCCAGCATTTGTGAACATTAGTGGGACTGGGGAAGTTGTAGACATTTAATTTTTTTTGCCCCTTGAACCAGCGCTGCAATTTCCACAAATAGTTTTCCCGGCTGCTTTTGCTTGTTTGTACTTTGCTCCTCCTCTGCCCAATTTCACTATGAATGTTGTGGGTGTGCCGTGGGGCTTGCAAAGTTGCGCTGCTAGCCTAAACCTGCCTGCCTATCTGTGCTCACTGCTCAGTGACGTGTGGAGCAGTGGAGTCACTCACTGTTGTGCTGTCTCTCTAAAAGGGAACCGGGAAATCGTGAGGGGGATGTCTGGCACTTGACCGAGTGTTTTTGTGTGTGTGTATGAGTGTTTCTGTGTGTGTGCCTGAGTGTTTTTGTGTGTGCGCGTGTGTCTGAGTGCTTTTGTGTGTGTGTGTGTGTGTCTGAGTTTTTCTGTGTAAGTGCCTGAGTGTTTTTGTGTGTGTGTGTGTCTAAGTGTTGTGTGTGTGCCTGAGTGTTTTTGTGTGTGTGTGTCTAAGTGTTTGTGTGCGTGCCTGAGTGTTTTTGTGTGTGTGTGTCTGTGTTTGTGTGTGTGCCTGAGTGTTTTTGTGTGTGTGTGTGTCTAAGTGTTTGTGTGTGTACCTGAGTGTTTGTGTGTGTGTGTGTGTGTGTGTCAGAGTGTTTTTGTGTGTGTCTGAGTATGTTTCTAAGTGTGCCTGAGTGTATCGGAGTGTTTGTATGTGTGTGTGCCTGTGTTTTTGTGTTTGTGTGTGTCTGCTTTCTGGTGGGAGGGGGGTGACACCATAAGTTACCGCACCGGGTGACACCAACCCTAGTAACGCCACTGCACTAACCCAACAGGAGTTATGACATTTTTACATTCGATTTGTTCTTCACATACAGATTTTTTTTTCATTGAAAATATATTTATACATATATATATATATATATATATATATATATACCAACATATCTATTTCTATAGATATATAGGTATACATATCTATACCTATTTTAACATTATCTCATATATATATATATATATATATATATATATATATATATATATAAATATATTATTTAATAAAAAAACAAATTCTAGGTGAACATAGGACTGTAAAATATACGTTACACGATTGAGATTTTGCAGTTCAAATGCTGTGTTGTGTTAGTGCACATGAAGAATTAGTAATCTTAAAGCATGTTCTTGAAATATGAAATATTAAATATTAAACACTCCCGTTTGCACACTAACTCTGCTAGAACTAAGCTTTTTTTGCAAATCAGGTAGCGCACGTATTAAAAGTAAAATGTTTTTGCTTGTGCGCTAACCTCGCTGCACTCAAAAAGTCGAAGTTAGAATATCGCAAACACATTAACCCATTCCCCATAGAAGTTAATGGAGCAAAAACTGTGGAAAACAAAACACCCTACTCGCATGCAAACAAGATTGCATATTCTCAAGTGCGCTTACCCGACATGAAAATATTAATATTTCACATTCCAATGATTTTCACATAGCATTAGCAGACTATGTTCTATTTATTATTAAATACATATTTTTATATATATATATATATATATATATATATATATACCTAGAGTATTTGCCAGGTTTTTGTTACCTAAAACTCATTGAAGCATAAAGACTCTATTACTGTAAGGTTAGACAGGTATGTTTAGGATTTATGTCCAGATAATGTATGCATGCAACCTATATGTCCCACTCAGTCTCACACCAAACCTGTGACTCTAGGTATTTGTAGAGTCTAGTTCTTGCTCATAGATCTGAGGGGACTGAGAGTAGTCAGAAACAGAATGGAGTTTGATATAGTGTAGAGTAGAACAGCAGAGTAAGTGTAGCAAGTGAAACACAAACAGAGACAGAGTGTATCGATGTAGCTAATGTATGCTACTTATTGTAACAAGGTTACAGGGTTGTGTGTGTGTGGCAATAAAGCGTTGCCTTTACAGTGCAGTGAATGTTCAGCGTCTTAAGTTTAATGTCCTGCTGAGTTGTGATACAGCTTTCTAGTAAAAATGAGCTGTCCGGTTTAGGTAGTACCTGTCTAATGAAGGTTTGGAATCAGGCAATCCTCCTCCTAGTAGTGGCTGATCCTTGTTTGCCAATGTGCTAACGTGTACAGTGAGCTGGGAGTCTGTACACAGTCACTTGCCTGTTTGCCTGTGAAGCGGAAACTGTCCGTGGCTTGTGGGCATGTCAGCGTTTTGGAGGAGTGAGGATTGCACTGGGGTTAAGCTGACAGAGTCAATGAGTGATCCGTGTGCAGCATGAACTGCAAGTAGCTTGATGTAGGTGAGGCTGAACTGACAGTGTCAGCGAGATCCGGGTGCAGCGTGGGCTGCTTGTAGCTTGATGCAGGTGAGGCTGTACTGACAGTGTCAGCGAGATCCGTGGGCTGCGTATTGGTTGATACAAGTGAATGCCGTATCAGAAACAAAGTTGCAATCCGTCTTGCAGATGTATCCTAGACAATAGCTGACAAGCTTTAGCAGTTGGAAATGGTTCCTTGCGGTCAGGATAGAGATAGTGAGATATACAATCTTTGGTTATCCTTTGTTTAGGGCTAAGCAGAGTATGTTCTCTACTGGCTGGTAAATCTATAAAGTCAAAATACTTAGCCCTGAACAGGAATAGAAGGAGCCTTAAATAGATTCTTGGAGGAAATCCTTAAAGGGACAGGACAGAACCTGACAGAACACCCCCTCCAAGGAGCCGCACCACGGATCACGGTCCGGGTCAGTCCGGGTGACTGCGATGAAAGTCCGAGATGAGTCGAGGAGCAGAAAGGTTAGACGAGGGCTCCCAGGAATCCTCCTCCGCACTGAAACTTTTCCACCTCACAAGATACTGCAGGACCCTACGGTGGTATCGAGAATCAATCCATGATGTCCTGGACCTCGTATTCGTCGCCCGTAGATATTGGGGGAGGAGGAGATGGAAGAATGGATTCAGATCTGACCAGGTTAAAGGCCTTGATCAGAGCTACATGAAAAGTCGGGTGGATTCTGTAAGTGGAAGGCAAAGTTAGTCTGACAGCATTTTGGTTTAACACCCTCTCTATAGGAAAAGGATCGATGAAGAGAGGGGCTAATTTTTTGGAGGGGACGGCCAACCTCAGATGTTTGGTGGATAGCCAGACCTTGTCACCGGGTTTGTAAAGAGGTACGGTAGATCTCCTTGAGTCATAGTAGCGTTTTTGAGTTTTCTGTGATTCCTCCAGGAGGAGTTTCAAGAAAGTAAATCCTTGAGCTATAGAATTGAACAGGTCGTTGACTACTGGAAATTCGGTATTCGATCGGTTGTTAAGGTGGTAGGAGGGATGAAATCTGTAGTTGACAAAGAACGGGGTCCTTTTTGTGGAGTTGTTAATGGTATGAAATCTGTAGTTGACAAAGAACTGGGTCCTTTTTGTGGAGGTGTTGATGGTATTGTTGAAGGAGAATTCAGCAGAAGGTAAAAGGTTCAGCCAATCATCCTGTTGAGAGGAACAGTAACACCGTAGAAACTGCTCCAATGTTTGATTTGTTCTTTCACATAGTCCATTGGTCTGCGGGTGGAAGGCAGTAGACATTCGTCTTTCAATCTTCAGCGTATTGCAGAGATGTGTCCAGAACCGGGAGGTGAACTGGGTCCCCCTGTCTGTTGTTATGGTGTCAGGAAGTCCATGAAAGCAGCCAACATGGTTGAGGAAAAGTTGTGCAGTTTCTCTGGCGGTGGGTAACCCAATAGCTGGCAGGAAATGAGCCATCTTCGAGAAGTGGTCGACTACCACCAATATAGTATTGTGGTTACCAGAAAAGGGAAGATCTACAATGAAGTCCATTGCGATTGATTTCTAAGGTCTATCTGGTACGGGCAAGGAAAGGAGACAACCGTAGGGATGTTTCTTGAGTGTTTATTCTGTGAGCAGATCCTACAGGTTTTGATATAGTCCATCACATCTTGTGCCATCTGTGGCCACCAATATTCTCTAGGGATCAGGTGCAACATCTTGTGGATACCTGGATGTCCAGCGAGTTTGGAATCTTGGGCTGATTGTAGAATCGTTTGTCTCAGGGATACAGGAACGTACAACTGTCTACAGTACCTAGGAATTAGGTCTTGGGTCTTTTCTGGATAGTGCATCGGCTTTACCATTCTTGTTTCCGGATCTATAGGTTATTATGAAATTGAATCTGCTGAAGAAGAGGCTCCACCGTACCTGACGAGAGCTGAGGGTTTTTTTTTTTTTATAAAGTTTTTATTTAAGGTTTGATATAAGGCATACATACAGTACGGAAAAATGTAACATCTTAGCATTAATGGAATACATACAGCATGCGACAAAGCATTATAATTGACATTATGTATTCCTAAATAAAGGAGAAAAAGAAAAGAACATGATAAGCAGTTATTATGCCCAGTACTCTAACCACCTCCAAAATAAACAGTGAGGTCACTCTTGGACTTCCGCACTAAATAAAACAAACTAGTGAAAGTGGATACCAACAAAGGAGACCACTTTTGGATCTCTAATGGAAAACAAACCTTATTTTCTGTTTTTACTGTAATACCTAACAATTGCTACACTCAGATATGCTAGATAACCAATTAGCATAAATATCACTCAGGGCATAGCTAGAGGTATAATTGATAGCTGTAGAAGGTCAAGGTAGGAATGCTACTAGACAAGATAGGGCTATATATGAAATTCAAAACACAGTACATATATATACATGCTTAATATTCTATATATACACATTTGCATCAAACAACCACTATGAATAGCAAGTAATTAAAACTGCTGCTGTTTCTGACGTATCTTGCTTAACTTAGACAATTATGATTGTATTATTGCCATATAATATGCGCTAAATTATAGCATTAAGAGAGTAAGGTCGGTCAGCCTGATATAGGGGGAGATGATTATTATGCAGCTTATTGGCCACTATAGAACCATAGGAAATTAAGTCTATTCAGCCTGGTATATGGGGAGAAGGAATAGAAAGAGTTGCATTTTCTAACGTGTGACTCCTAGAAATAACGCCTCTAATTTGCATGAGGTAGTGTACGTGCAAAGAGGATTGAAAAACCGTGCAATCTATTTTACTCACATGTGGCATATAGGGCAATATATGGCAAGAAGGACTCTTTGAACCAAGTCTAATGCTGCAAACATCCTAATGCTAAGGGTCCAATTATTAGTCTAAGTTCAATGAATTACCCCTGATAACTGTGAATAACTAGCATGAGAACCACTATCAGACCGACCAGTGTAAACATATGAAAACAGTTCAAAATATAAAACCTACACAGTCTCAATAGAAATGGTTTTAGGAAGAATAAACTTTAAATGAAATCCAAGCTAATGATGATAAACAGAGCCTAGAGTTAGGCAGAATACATACACATTATTAGATAGAGTGTCTCAGGCAAGTGCCAAAGTCCTGTATAGGGGAGACTTGTATAATGTCTATCATCTACTTGTTGTCGATGTCAGACAGAAATCATGGCAGGGTTAGTTAATTAGCCAACTCCGGTTTTGAGTCCCCTCATCACATAAAATCGTGGGCAGTCTTTAGCTTGGAGGAGGCTGTATGGCTCATCTAGTGGGGACAGTTTAGGTCTAATGTAAATCCCAATGCAGTAAACATCTTTCAAAATGTCAGACTGTGTCAGTAATACGCTGATTGCGCTACAAATGTTAGGGAAAGAGAGCTGGTTAGACTGTACCGCTCGGTAGCGTACTGGTACCATCTCAGTTGTCAGCATGTCCTCTAGTTTACCCTCATGATGGTAGGGCTGTTCCGATATCTGGTCGACAGGAGCATCGCCATCAGGTCCCATAAGCGGGTGTAGGCAGGTAATCGGATCCAAGTGCGCAAAGCGCTCAGCCCCACAGACAGCCCCCAGCTCCGAGGTCTGAACACCGGTAAACCTCCCAGAATGCAATCATCTAAGCCTCAGGTAACGATCGTGCAGTAGTGGAAGGATCCTCTCCTCGGAAAATGAGTCCCCGATAGGGTCATAGGTTATTCCCTTCATTATGCAGATCCGCTCTGTCTGAGTCTGGTCCCCCTCTGCGACCATGTCATCCGATAGCCTCTCACTAGTAGGGGAAAGGATTTGAGAGAGCTGCTGTTTGAGCATAGAGAAGTGGCTCTGAATCGCTTGTTGGAGAGACATCTCCCATCTGTCAAGTGCATCCATAGTTTTGCTGCGCACTTTACTTCTTAATAAAACTGGTTGATTTGTCTCAAAGTGTTGTTTCAGTACGTTGTGAATTGTTAAGTCCTTACTGGTTACCCTCAGTCCCAGCTAAGCGGGTAGGGATTGGGAAATGATCAGCGTGTACCGCTGCTGGTCCTGTGTCTGCAGGATATTAGGGAGGGCGAGATGCAGGCTGAGGTCGTTAGAAGGCCTCCACTACGCACCACATCTATTAGGTCTTCCGGGCTGAAATCTAGGTGAATAAATATATCTTTCTATTCAGTAGCTTCTGGACTGTAAAATATCGCTGAAAGATAATTCAGAATGTAAGATTTCAGAGCAGTAAATAGCGGTTTTATCTGCTCCTGTAGTCAGCCTTAAAGAAAAGCAGCCATCTTGGTTGCTGTTTCGACACGCCCCCGAGAGCTGAGGGTTTTATTGGTCTTGAGGAACTGCAGATTTCTGTGATCCGTGTAGATGACAATCGGTGAGGAGGTGCCTTCTAGGAGATGCCTCCAGAACTCCAAGGAGGCCTTGATAGCTAACAATTCCTTCTATCCTATTGCGTAGTTGAGTTCTGTGTTATTCATAAGCCTAGAATAATAGGAGACCGGATGCAGTGGTTGAGTAGGAGAACTTCTCTGTGATAAGACAGCACCAATTGCATGATCCAAAGCATCGACTTCTAGGATGTAAGGAAGCGATGGGTCGGGGAATTGCAGAATGGGTGCTGTCACAAACTTATGTTTGAGTAATCGGAAAGCGGTGTTGGCTTGAGCGTTTCATTTGAATCTCTGATCTTTCTTTGTGAGAGTCGTCAGGGGCTTGATTATGTCGGAAAACCTTGGATAAACTTCCTATAAAAATTTGAGAAGCCGAGGAATTTCTGTATATCCTTCTTGGATGGAATAGGCCAGTTGGTGATCACCTCAACTTTGTTGTTTTCCATTTTGATCCCCGAGGGGGAGATTTGGTATCCAAGGAAGGATATGGAAGTTGAATTAAAGATGAAATTTTTCTGCCTTTACGTAGAGTGAGTTAGCCCTCAGGCGTGTTAGAACAGCCTTGACATGGGTTATGTGATCTGTAAGAGAGTCGGAGTAAATCAAAATATCATCAAGGTAGATGACCATTACTACGTCCAACAAGTTACAGAAAAGGTCGTTCATGAAATTTTGGAACGTAGCGGGGGTGTTACAAGCCATACCTTGTACGAAATGCGGTCAGACATACATCGCCCCTCCTGATCCGAACCAGGTTGTAGGCCCCTCTTAGATCCAGCTTGGTAAACACCTTTGCCCCTTGCAGCCGTTCGATTAATTCGGGTATGAGCGGAAGGGGGTACCTGTTCTTTTTGGTTCGTGCATTCAGTTCTCTATAATCTAGAATTTGTCTGAGGCTGTTGTCCTTGTTTCTGACGAAGAAGATACCCGCTCCTGCTGACAAGGTGGATGGTCTAATGAAACCCTTCTGTATGTTTTCGTCTAGGTAGTCCTTTAGGTGTTTGAGTTCAGGTTCGGATAGTGGAAAAACTCGACCGTATGGAACAGAGGAGTTGGGGAGTAGCTCTATCGGGCAGTCATACGGCCGGTGAGGTGGCAAGGCCTGAGCCTTCTTTTTGTCAAAAACATCAGCAAATTCTCTATAGCAATGAGGTACATTGTATTCAGAGATGTGCATGACAACGTGGGGAGCTTCGGCCTTGCAGTTTCTTTTGCAGAACCCAGATTGGAAATGTAGTTTGCCCGTACCCCAGTAAATAGTGGGGTTATGGAGTTTCAACCAGTTGAATCCCAATATTATAGGGAATAAAGGTGTGAGTATGACTTCAAATACTTTATATTCAGTGTGCCCTGATGTGAACGTAAGCTTTATGGGTATTGTTTGATGTGTAATTGGCCCTGACTTTATAGAAGAACCGTCAACCAGTCTGACAGGCAGTGAGTTAAGTTTCTTTATTAGTGGTATTTTTCGTGAACGAACGAAGTCGTAGTCTATGAAATCTCCTGTTGCTCCGGAGTCAATCACGGCCTCCGAAAGTGCTTGATGATGATCCCACTGCAGGGAAACAGAGAAGCATAGATGAAATGATGCTTTATAGTTAGTAACATGACAAAGTGAGTCAGTATGAGACTTACCCTTCTCTGTCTTGGGAGATTGGGTCAGTCCTTGACTGTGTGGTCTGTACTGGCACAGTACATACAGAGATTGTGCAGTTTGCATCGTGCTTTTTCTTCGGGCTTAAGTGGTCCCTTCACAAACCCAATATCCATGGGTTCCTCAGTAGCCCGGGGCAATGAGACGGATGTGGCGTACCTTTTCCAGTGTATTCAGAGCTACTTATTTCGGTCTTCCTTTCCCAAAGGCGTCTGTCTATGGAGATGCACAGGGATATCAGACACTCAAGGCTTGTGGGCATAGATATTCGAGCCAGCTCATCCTTGATACTGTCACTGAGTCCTAGTCGGAACTGATTTTTTAAGGCATGCTCATTCCAGAGGGTATCAGGAGCCCATCTTTTGTACTCAGCTATATAGTCCTTGACTGGGCGCCTTCCTTGTCTGAGGCCACGTATAGCAGTTTCTGCTGTGCATTGTTTGTCATGATCCTGGTAGAGGAGTGACATCGCTGAGAAGATGGAATCCAGTGAGTTGAGAATAGGATCATTAGATTCATAGAACGTGTTAGCCCATGTTCTGGCCTCGCCTGAGTGGTAGGATATAACAGTCAGTACTCGTAGACGGTCATTAGGGAAGGTTTTAGGTTTGAGCTGAAAGTGCAGAGTACACGAATGTTGGAAGTCCCTAAAACGTGTTCTGTCCCCTGAGAATTTCTCAGGGGGACATATCTGTGGCTCGGGGACTTCACTTGTTGCTGTCATTGATAGCATCTGTTCGTTTATGAACGTACGCAGTTGTTTATTTTCTGACTTAATTTCTCTTAAGCCTTGCAGCATGAGATCCATGTTCTGGGAGAGGGCCCCCACCCGTGATGACAGCTCAGTGAGATCCATTCATATAGGTTGGTATGCAATTCTTTTTTAGGGCTAAGTATTATGTAAGGTTAGACAGGTATGTTTAGGATTTATGTCCAGATAATGTATGCATGCAACCTATGTGTCCCGCTCAGTCTCACACCAAACCTGTGACTCTAGGTATTTGTAGAGTCTAGTTCTTGCTCATAGATCTGAGGGGACTGAGAGTAGTCAGAAACAGAATGGAGTTTGATATAGTGTAGAGTAGAACAGCAGAGTAAGTGTAGCAAGTGAAACACAAACAGAGACAGAGTGTATCGATGTAGCTAATGTATGATACTTATTGTAACAAGGTTACAGGGTTGTGTGTGTGTGGCAATAAAGCGTTGCCTTTACAGTGCAGTGAATGCTCAACGTCTTAAGTTTAATGTCCTGCTGAGTTGTGATACAGCTTTCTAGTAAAAATGAGCTGTCCGGTTTAGGTAGTACCTGTATAATGAAGGTTTGGAATCAGGCAATCCTCCTCCTAGTAGTGGCTGATCCTTGTTTTCAAATGTGCTAACGTGTACGGTGAGCTGGGAGTCTGTATTACTTGCCTGTGTAGGGGAAACTGTCCGTGGCTTGTGGGCATGTCAGCGTTTTGGAGGAGCGAGGATTGCACTGCGGTTAAGCTGACAGAGTCAACGAGTGATCCGTGTGCAGCGTGAACTGCGAGTAGCTTGATGTAGGTGAGGCTGAACTGACAGTGTCAGCGAGATCCTGGTGCAGCGTGGGCTGCTTGTAGCTTGATGCAGGTGAGGCTGTACTGACAGTGTCAGCGAGATCCGTGTGCAGCGTGGGCTGCGTATAGCTTGATACAAGTGAATGCCGCATCAGAAACAAAGTTGCAATCCGACTTGCAGATGTATCCTAGACAATAGCTGACAAGCTTTAGCAGTTGGAAATGGTTCCTTGCGGTCAGGATAGAGATAGTGAGATACAATCTTTGGTTATCCTTTGTTTAGGGCTAAACAGAGTATGTTCTCTACTGGCTGGTAAATCTATAAAGTCAAAATACTTAGCCCCGAACAGGAATAGGAGGAGCCTTAAATAGATTCTTGGAGGAAATCCTTAAAGGGACAGGACAGAACCTGACAATTACATGTGATGTATCTTCCAATGGTTGTGTCTCGCTATTTCTTTATTTTTCTTTAATTTCTTACGAACTTTATTTGTCTTCTTTTTTGTGATGCTGGAATCATTTGAACGTGTTCTACTTTATGGGGGATATTTATCAAGCCGTCAACCGCAAATACGCTGGAATTCCGCAGCATAATTGTGGCAAGCTTGATTCGACCTAGTGATTAAAGCCTACAGACCGGCAAAAGTTCAAATCTGTGACGTAACATACGATCCGCCGGTCTCAATCAACACAGATCGATGTTTACGTCATTACAGATGTTCCGAATACACATTCGGCACTATTTGACACTTTTTCAAAGTTATCAAATAGTTAACCGGTACACTCGCCACTATTCTGGCCCAGCGTACCTGGTTTTCAATCCGCCACCCTGGAGGCCGCGGATGCCATAGGAATTAATAGGAGTCTGAAAGCAGCGAAAGCTTATGTTCGATGCTGCCAGATATCCCATTGATTTCTATGGTAGAAAACCAGTAACGTTTACACCTAACACCCTAACATAAGCCCCAAGTCTAAACACCCCTAATCTGCCGCCCAACATTGCCGCCACCTACATAATGTTATTAATCCCTATTCTGCCGCACCCGGACCGCGCCGCAACTAAATAAATGTATTACCCCTATCCCACCAGACCCCACCACAACTAAATAAATGTATTAACCCCTAAACCCCTGGCCTCCAACATCATTACCTCTAACTAAACCTATTAACTCCTAAACCGCCAGCCCCCCACATTGCCATAAACTAAATTAAGCTATTAACCCTTAAACCTAACAACCCGCTAACTTTACATTAAAATTACAACATTCCTATCTTATAATAAATTAAAAATCACCTGTACAATTAAAAGAAACTATATTAAACTATTAATTAACCTACCCTAACTATTATACTAAAATTACATTAAACTACCAATTAAATTAACTATATTACATATTAAAAAAACCTAACCCCACTAAAATTATTTAAATCTACAATAAAAAATTTCTAAATTACAAAAAAAAAACACTGTTACAAAAAACCCCACAGTATCAAAAATAAAAAACAAATTACACCTAATCTAAAAGCCCTATCAAAATAAAAAAGCCCCCCCAAAATAAAAAAAACCCTAGCCTACAATAAACTACCAATGGCCCTTAAAATCTCTTTTACTGCCCAGACCCTACTCTAAAAATAAAACCCACCCAAAAAAACCCTTAAATAAACCTAACACTAACCCCCGACGATCCACTTACAGTTCTTGAAGTTCTGATTGAAGGATCCATCCAGCCAGCAAGAAGTCTTTATTCGGGCGGCAAGAAGTCTTCATCCGGACGGCCTCTTCCATCTTCATCCAGCCGGCGAAGTCTTCATCCATGCGGCCTCTTCTATACTCATCCATCCGGCGCGGAGCGGATATATCCTGAAGACATCCGACGAGGATCTCCTCTTCAATACGGGCTCCGCCGTAAACTGGATCTTGAATGCAAGTGACGTCATCCAAGATGGCGTCGCTTTCATTCCTATTGGCTGAAAGGTTTCAATCAGCCAATAGGATTAGAGCCGCTAAAATCCCATTGGCTGTTCCAATCAGCCAATAGGATTTGAGCAGCTCTCATCCTATTAGCTGTTCCAATCAGCCAATAGGATGAGCTCTCAATCCTATTGGCTGATTGGAACAGCCAATAGGATGAGAGCTGCTCAAATCCTATTGGCTGATTGGAACAGCCAATAGGATGAGAGCTGCTCAAATCCTATTGGCTGATTGGAACCTTTCAGCCAATAGGAATGCAAGGGACGCCATCTTGGATGGCGTCACATGCATTCAAGATCCAGTTTACGGCGGAGACCGTATTGAAGAGGAGCTCCTCGTCCGATGTCTTCAGGATGGACCCGCTCCGCACCGGATGGATGAAAATAGAAGAGGCCGCATGGATGAAGACTTCGCCAGCTGGATGAAGATGGAAGAGGCCGTCCGGATGAAGACTTCTTGCTGGCTGGATGGATCCTTCAATCAGAACTTCAAGAACTGTAAGTGGATCGTCGGGGTTAGTGTTAGGTTTATTTAAGGTTTTTTTGGGTGAGTTTTATTTTTAGAGTAGGGTCTGGGCAGTAAAAGAGCTAAATGGAAGAGGCCGTCCGGATGAAGACTTCTTGCCGCCCGAATAAAGACTTCTTGCTGGCTGGATGGATCCTTCAATCAGAACTTCAAGAACTGTAAGTGGATCGTCGGGGTTAGTGTTAGGTTTATTTAAGGTTTTTTTGGGTGAGTTTTATTTTTAGAGTAGGGTCTGGGCAGTAAAAGAGCTAAATGCCCTTTTAAGGGCAATGCCCATACAAATGCCCTTTTCAGGGCAATGGGGAGCTTAGGTTTTTTAGATAGAGTTTTTATTTGGGGGGTTGGTTGTGTGGGTGCTGGGTTTTATGGTTGGGGGGTGTTTGTATTTTTTTTTACAGGTAAAAGAGCTGATTTCCATGGGGCAAGGCCCCGCAAAAGGCTCTATTAAGGCTCTATTAAGGTAGTTTATTGTAGGCTAGGGGTTTTTTTATTTTGGGGGGGGCTTTTTTAATTTGATAGGGCTATTAGATTAGGGGTAATTCGTTTTTATTTTTGATACTGTGGTTTGTTTGTTTTTGTCACTCAGTCTTTGTTTGTTTTGTAACTTAGTTTTTTTTTTGGTAACTCAGTAATTTTTTATTATAGATTTAAATAATTTGAGTACAGTTAGGTTTTTTTTTAATATGTAATATAGTTAATTTAATTGGTAGTTTAATGTAATTTTAGTATAATATTTAGGGTAGGTTAATTAATAGTTTAGTAGAGTTTCCTTTAATTCTACAGGTAAGTTTTAATTTATTACAGTATAAGATAAGGATGTTGTAATTTTAATGTAAAGTTAGTGGGTTGTTAGGTTTAGGGGTTAATAGCTTAATTTAGTTTATGGCGATGTTGGGGGCTGGCGGTTTAGGGGTTATTAGGTTTAGTTAGTGGTAGTGATGTGGGAGGCCAGGGGTTAAGAGTTAATACATTTATTTAGTTGCAGTGGGGTCCGGGAGTGGCGGGATAGGGTTAATAACTTTATTACAGTTGCGGCGGGGTCCGGGAGCGGTGGGATAGAGGTTAAACATTTTAGTATAGTGGCGGGGTTTAGTGACAGGTTATAAATAAAGTTGGTAAAAAGCCGAATAGCAGCGAGATCGATGACTGTTAGTTAACAACAGTCCGCTGCTCATCGCCCCGTACTTGGTTGCGCGGCTTTTTGATGGCTTTTTCAATAAATATGGAGATCGTATTCAGGTCCACGGCCGCGATATTATGCAAGCGTATTAGTGCCGGCGAATGCAACAAAGTTGACGGCTTGATAGGCCCCTATGTTTCAAGAAGTGAACAATTTTGAGATGCATCAGATCCATTCATTATTTTTCAACTCAATGCTGAGACGAGGGGTGTTTACAAATGTTTTTGAATTTTGTAAAATTTAAATTGTAATGTTGTGGTGAGTTTTTTTCAGGGAGATTTTAGGTTTTCAAAAAACATTTTTCTTTGAATCTCGGGCAGTAATTGCAAAACACCCCTAACCTTACACTTATTAACCCCTAATCTGCCGTCCCGACATCGCAGACACCTGCATAATATTATTAACCCCTAATCTGCCGACCAGACATCGCCGCCACTATAATAAATGTATTAACCCCTAAACCTAAGTTTAACCCTAACTTAAATCTATTTTTAATCAATCTAAATAAAATTACTATAATTAAATAAATTATTCCTATTTAAAAATAAATACTTACCTATAAAATAAACCATAAGATAGCTACAATATAACTAATAATTACATTGTAGCTATTTTAGGATTTATATTTATTTTACAGGCAACTTTGTATTTATTTTATCTAGGTACAATAGCTATTAAATAGTTAATAATATAGCTACCTAGTTAAAATAATTACAAAATTAGCTGTAAAAGAAATCCTAATCTAAGTTACAAATACACCTAACACTACACTATCAATAAATTAATTAAATAAATTAACTACAATTATCTAAAATAAAATTCAATTAAATAAACTAAACTAAATTACAAAAAAACAAACACTAAATTACAAAAAATAAAAAAATATTACAAGAATTTTAATCTAATTACACCTAATCTAAGACCCCTAATAAAATAAAAAAGCCCCCCAAAATAATAAAATTCCCTATCCTAAACTAAATTACAAAGTAATCAGCTCTTTTACCAGTCCTTAAAAGGGCTTTTTGCTGGGCATTGCCCCAAAGAAATCAGCTCTTTTACTTGTAAAAAAACCAAATACAATACCCCCCCAACATTACAACACACCACCCACACACCCCTACTCTAAAACCCACCTGATCCCCCCTTAAAAAAAACTAACACTACCCCATTGAAGATCACCCTACCTTGAGCCGTCTTCAGCCAGCCGGGCACTGATGGGGCAGAAGACATCAAGTCCGGTACAAGTCTTCATCCGATCCGGCCAGAAGTCTTCATCCGATCGGGGCAGAAGAGATCCTCCATCCAGCAGAAGTCTTCATCCAAGCGGCATCTTCTATCTTCAATCAATCAGAGCGGAGAGAGTCCATCTTCTATCCAGCCGACGCGGAGCCATCCTTTTCTTCCGATGTCCTAACGAAGAATGATGGTTCCTTTAAATTACGTCATCCAATATGGCGTCCCTCGAATTCCGATTGGCTGATAGGATTCAATCAGCCAATTCAAGTTAAGGTAGGAAAAATCCGATTGGTTGATTTAATCAGCCAATCGGATTGAAGTTCAATCCGATTGGCTGATTGGATCAGCCAATAGAATTGACCTCGCATTCTATTGGCTGATCCAATCATCCAATCGGATTGAACTTCAAGTAAAAGTAAATATTTTATTATATCTTTTTATGTGACAACACTGAAGAAATGACACTTTGCTACAATGTAAAGTAGTGAGTGTAAAACCCGTATAACAGTGTAAATTTGCTGCCCCCTCAAAATAACTCAATACACAGCCATTAATGTCTAAACTGTTGGCAACAAAAGTGAGTACACCCCTAAGTGGAAATGTCCAAATTGTGTCCAATTAGACAACCAGGTGAGGAGTACAAAGAAATGTTTGTCTTACCTAAAGTCAAGCATGGTGGTGGGAGTGTCATGGTCTGGGCCTGCATGAGTGCTGCCGGCACTGCAGAGCTACAATTCATTGAGGGAACCATGAATGCCAACATGTACTGTGACATACTAAAGCAGAGCATGAACCCCTCCCTTTGGAGACTGGGCCGCAGGGCAGTATTCCAACATAATAACGACCCCAAACACACCTCCAAGGTGACCACTGCCTTGCTAAAGAAGCTGAGGGTAAAGATGATGGACTGACCAAGCATGTCCCCAGACCTAAACCCTATTGAGCATCTGTGGGGCATCCTCAAATGGAAGGTGGGGGAGCGCAAGGTCTCTAACATCCACCAGCTCTGTGATGTCATCATGGAGGAGTGGAAGAAAACTCCAGTGGCAACCTGTGAAGCTCTGGTGAACTCCATGCCCAAGAGGGTTAAGGCAGTGCTGGAAAATAATATTGGCACTTTGGGCCCAATTTGGACATTTCCACTTAGGGGTGTACTCACTTTTGTTGCCAACGGTTTAGACATTAATGGCTGTGTGTTGAGTTATTTTGAGGGGACAACAAATGTACACTGTTATACAGGCTGTACACTCACTACTTTACTGTAGCAAAGTGTCATTTCTTCAGTGTTGTCATTTACAAAAATGTGAGCCTATGGACGGGCACTCACATGAGCGCAATGCTTCCCAGCAATGCGAACACGAGGTCGCTTTCGCATTGTGACTAACTTATAATACAAGTGCACATTTGTGTGTGCTGATATTAATCAGTGGAGCACAAATATCGCTTTTGAAAAGTAATTTAGCCCACAATAGTTATAGAAATGTTTAGCAACATATTTGTATTACATTTTAATAAAATGTTTAATTATTTTTATACAAACACTGGTGTTACAAAGCAGAATTATGCAAGTCAGTTTCAACAACTTTAAAGCCCAGTAACGTGTGATTTTCCCTAAACGATGGTTGCATTTCCAGAACTTACTTATGGTCTTACCTTTTCTGCACATAAATAAAAAGATAGACCTCCCTGAGCATCCAGCATGGACCATAACTATGTGAAACCTGACAGAGCTGGTAACTGATACCATTACAGAAGCCCACAGCCCACTGCAAGACGCTTCTGTGTTCTTTTTCCCATTCAGCTCTTTTTTGCCTCCCCCCTCTAAATCCTTCTGGCACTGTAACTATAAATGCTGATCTTTGGTAAAAATCACAAAACTGCTGTCTCTTTGAAGGGATTTTGTGTAAATGGAAAAAGACATCAACTTGCTAGAAGGATTGAAAGAGAAAAAAAGGGGGGTAGAAAACCAGCAAACAAACTAGATATTTTATTTGAATTTGTGATACGAGAGTTAATTCTGCAGTGAATATTTCTACTTGCTGCTGTCTAACTATGGCCTAGATACCAATCTCACTGCTATTCCAGTCTCATAATCAAATATCAGACTCAAGAAAAACTATTTTAAGGGGGTATTCCATTCAAGGAGCTACCACAGGATTTTCTTGTGCCATATTATCACATTAACTCTTCCAGTACTTTGAATAGGGAATTCAACACACAGTAGTATTCCAATCTATCATAAAACACATTCACCTAGATTACAAGTTTTGTGTTCATGTTTTAAAGCTGAACAAATGGTCATTTCAGCGTTAAAACAGCACCGCAGCCATTACAAGTCTTTTCAGTATAGCTATACTGCAGGCCTTTTAGCCTGTAACGCAAAGTCAGTCCAGCACACGTAAAAATGGCGATTTTTCATGGGACTTCCATAGCGCAGCAATTACGAGTTTTGCGGTGAGGTTAAAAAGCTTGCATTGCAGCCCATACCGACACGATCCGTTCCGCTATCTCAGCTAGATTACGAGTTATGCGTGCTATAGGGAAATTAACGAATGCAACAAAAGTTGCGTTATTTAACCATCTATAGTGCAGCCATTAAAAGTTTTCAAACAGCCAGTTTATGCGTGCGATATGGTGGTTTTAAGCTCCATACCGCACAGAATTCAAGTGCTGTTTTGACGTACTCGTGCACGCTATCCCCATAGACATCAATGGGGAGAAGGTGTCAGAAAAAAAACACATGAAGCGCAGAAGGAAAAGCTCTGTAACGCAGCCCCATCTATGGGGAAAAAAAGTTAAGTTTAAACCTAACACCCTAACATAAACCTCACGTCTAAACACCCCTAATCTGCCACCCCCAACATTGCCGCCACCAACATAATGTTATTGACCCCTAATCTGCCGCTCCCAATATAGCCGCCACCAAAATAAATCTATAAACCTCTAATCTGCCGCACCCGATATCGCCGCCACCAACATAATGTTATTGACCCCTAATCTGCCGCTCCCGATATAGCCGCCACCAAAATAAATCTATAAACCTCTAATCTGCCGCACCCGATATCGCCACCTACTATACTAAAGTTATTAACCCCTATTCCCCTGCATCCCAACATCGCCCATAGGTTTTTTTTAAAAGGTTTTTTTGGGTGTTTTTTTTTTTTTTAGTTTAGGGTTTGGGTTTTCATAAAAGAGCGAAATGTCCTTTTAAGGGCAATGCCCATACAAATGCCCTTTTCAGGTCAATGGGTAGCTTAGGTTTTTTTAGATCTTTTTTTTTTATTTTTGTGGGGTTGGGGGGGGTGGGGGTTTGTAATGTTAGTGGGTCTTTGTATTTATTTATTTTTAGATAAAAGAGCTGTTTAACTTAGGGCAATGCCCTACAAAAGGCCCTTTTTAAGGACTATTGGTAGTTTATTCTAGATTAGGTTTTTTTTAGTTTGGGGTGGGGTTTTTTTTAAATGGGTATTTTTATTATTTTTGATTACTTGTTTATTTTCTGTAAAGTATTTTTTTTTTTCGTTTTGGGGTGGGTTTTTATTTTTAGATTAGGGCTTTGGCATTTCATAAAAGAGCTGAATTTCCTTTTAAGGGCAGGAAAAAGAGCTAAATGCCCTTTTAAGGGCAATGCCCACACAAATACCCTTTTCAGGGCAATAGGTAGATTAGGCTTTACTTTATTTTTATTTTATGGGTTTGGGGGGTGTGGGTTTGTATACTGTTAGGGGGTGTTAATGCCCTACAAAAGGCCATTTTAAGGGCCCATCGTAATTTATTTTCGATTAGGCTTTTTATTTTGGGGTGGGTTTTTTGTTGTTTTTTTTTTTAAGGGTATTAGAATAGGAATAATTTTTATTATTTTGTATAATTTCATTTGTTGTTTTTTGTAATGGTAGGTTTTTATATTTTTTAATGGATCCTGTAGGAGACAGAAACGGAGAGGCGCTAAATAGGACAGTACCATCTAGAAAAGCTGCAGCACAACAAACCAAAGATACACCCCCAACAGAGATCTACTCACAAGTGAGGTGGCACCACCGGAGTGCCTGACACAGCAGGTCGGGTCTGTTGAGAGTCGCCCGACAGACACACCACAGGATATGGAGACCCAGGAAATCAGACGGTCCTCACGATCCACTCCGATATTGGCAATCAGCCAGCCAAGGAGGTGTGGTGGAACAACGGTTCCGGATAGGTAGCCAAGGAGCTGTGGTGGAACAATGGTTCCGGATAGGTAGTTAGAGCACATCCCACATAAGGTATACAGGATAATGGCAACAAGAGGAGTCGGCAAGTAATGAATTAAAAGACTATTTATTAGTCAATAAAAATCAGCAATGCGTTTCTCAGCTAAAAACTAGCCATTTCATCAGGCTGTATTGCAACAAACTCACTTCTACACATGACCTCTTTATCTCCCACTCCCTCAACCTTCTGGCCCTAACAGAAACCTGGCTCTCTCCCCTTGACACACCATGCACTGCTGCTCTGTCACATGGGGGTCTCCACTTCAGCCACACTCCTAGGTCTGGTAATAGACAAGGAGGTGGTGTAGGTATTTTACTTTCCTCTCATTGCACCTTTCAACAAATACATCCCATCTCTTCATTCACATTTTCCTCATTTGAAACCCACATGATTAGCTTATTCTCTCCTCTTTCTATACGTGTTGCAGTCATATACCGACCCCCTGGCTCCTCAACTCAATTTAGATCACTTGGCTGCCTGGCTACCTTATTTCCTTTCCTCAGACACCCCTTCCCTCATTCTTGGTGACTTCAACATCCCTCTTGACAATCCCACTACATCCTCTGCAAAACAACTTCTGCAACTCACGTCCTCTTTCGGTTTGTCACAATGGACTGATTCTCCCACTCACAAAGATGGTCACTCCCTTGACCTGATCTTTAGCTATTGATGCACTCTCTCAAACTTCACAAACTCACCCTTTCCTCTTTCTGACCACCATCTCCTTACTTGCAACATATCATCCCTCCCTACAACTCTCCCTCCTTCTGCTCCTCACACCAAACTTCACAGAAGCATTATGTCATTAGATCAACAACAGCTTTCTAATTCCCTCAAACCTCTCCTCTCATCCTTCTCCTCTTTTTCCTGCCCTGACCAATCTATCTGCCACTATAAACTCCACCCTTACATCCGTCCTTGACAATCTCGCCTCTCTTACCATAGCTCGGAAATCAAACACTCATCCTCAGCCCTGGCATACTCCTCTGACACGATACCTACTCAGATGTTCCCTTACTGCTGAGCGGCACTGGATAAAATCTAGGAATTCAGCTGATTTTCAACATTACAAATTTATCTTGAACTCCTACTATTCTGCCCTTAATTTCCATAAGCAACATTACTTCTCTACTCTTATCTCTAATTTTTCTTCAAACCCAAAACGTTTGTTCTCCACTTTCAATACTCTTCTCCGCCCTCCCCCACCTCCTAATACAACTTCTCTGTCAGCTCAAGACTTTGCCAGCCACTTCAATAACAAAATCGACTCCATCAGAAATGAAATCAGCTCGCAACATAATTCCTTTCTCTCACCCCCTCAAATGCTCTCAATCAACCACAACCCACATAACGTTAAACTTAGCTCATTCTCCCCTGTCACTGAGGAAGAAGTCTCGGCACTTATACTGCGCTCTCACCTCACTACCTGTTCCCTTGACCCTATCCCCTCACAGCTACTCCCCTCCCTCTCTGCTACCCTCACCCCTATACTCACACACACTTTCAACCTCTCCCTCATCACCGGTATATTTCCCTCATCGCTGAAACATGCACTGGTCACACCTATCCTCAAAAAAACCTTCCCTTGATCCTACCTCCCCATCCAACTACCGCCCTATTTCCCTCCTCCCTCTTGCCTCAAAGCTTCTCGAAAAAATAGTTTATGCACGCCTATCCCATTTCCTTACAATAAACTACCTCCTTGAACCAGCAAAACAAAGAAATGGAAGGCTGCTGAGCAACAGGGAAAAAAGAAACATTTATTCCATTAAAATGACAAAAAGACACAACAATACAAAAAGGGTATTAGCCATCTAACATGTTTCGCGCATGGAAGCGCTTACTCATAGATGCTAAGTGCAAGTAAGAAAGGCTAAAGCATTTAAAGGGACATTTTACTTGTGAAGGAAAGGCAAATTTTTACACAAAACCATATCATATATTGCATAATACATAGTATATAGAAAGTTCATAATAATTTCATATAGGACAATTGATGTATGTCTTCCCTGCATGTAATTATGCAATGTATTGTACTATGTATTATGCAATATATGATATGGTTTTGTGTAAAAACTTTATTCTTATCTTTTGTACATCGTTTCTATTATGAACAGTTTCTGAATAATTTGTGTATTTTTGTATTTGAACATTTGATGCAATTCTTATGAGCCAAGTATTGCCTTTCCTTCACAAGTAAAATGTATTTGTTTTTAATATACAAACTACTGCATTTATAAAGGGCAGACAACTTTAACAAATTTTGTGAAATTATTTGTGTGACATCTGTTATATTACGTCACTTAATGAATCTGTTTCCTATTGGTGCCTGTCCCTTTAAATGCTTTAGGCTTTCTTACTTGCACTTAGCATCTATGAGTAAGCGCTTCCATGCGCGAAACATGTTAGATGGCTAATACCCTTTTTGTATTGTTGTGTCTTTTTGTCATTTTAATGGAATAAATGTTTCTTTTTTACCTGTTGCTCAGCAGCCTTCCATTTCTTCATTTTGCTGAGTCTTTGCAGCTGTCCCCCGCATTTGGTTGGCTCCACACACCCCTTCACTGTTTTTGGTCTGGTCCATTTACCCCGGTCCTCTACGGAAGCATACTGCAGCAGCACCGCCCTCCCCTCTCTCTGTGATTACCTCCTTGAACCACTGCACTCTGGATTTCGTCCCCATCACTCCACAGAGACAGCAATTGTTAAGGTCACCAACGACCTACTTACAGCAAAATCAAAAGGCCACTTCTCT
Organism: Bombina bombina; assembly: GCF_027579735.1. NCBI lineage: Eukaryota > Metazoa > Chordata > Amphibia > Anura > Bombinatoridae > Bombina > Bombina bombina. The sequence continues at coordinate 1,133,870,568 of NC_069503.1, forward strand.
CTGCTTATCCTCCTTGATCTGTCCGCAGCCTTTGACACTGTTGACCACCCTCTTTTGCTCCAAACCCTCCAATCCTTCGGCATCTGTGACACAGCCCTCTCGTGGCTCTCTTCCTACCTGTCAAACTGTACCTTTAGTGTAGCCTTCTCTTGGGCCTCCTCTGCCCCGTCACCGCTTTCTGTCGGAGTACCGCAAGGCTCTGTCCTCGGTCCCCTTCTCTTCTCAATCTACACGTCATCACTAGGTTCCCTAATAAAGTCCACGGTTTACAATATCATTTGTATGCCGACGAAACCCAAATCTACTTCTCTGCACCAGACCTATCTCCTTCCTTACTAACCCGTGTCACTAACTGTCTTTCTCACATCTCTAACTGGATGTCCTCTCACTACCTCAAGCTAAATCTCTCCAAAACTGAGCTCCTTATTTTCCCCCCTTCCTCAAAACTCTCCACCCCCAATCTCTCTATAACTGTCGACAACTCCATCATTACCCCTACCCCGCACGCCCGATGTCTTGGGTCACATTTGACTTAGATCTTTCATTCACTCCTCACATTCAGTCCTTGGCCAAAGCCTGCCGCTTCCACCTTAAAAACATCTCTAAAATTAGACACTTCCTTACACAAGACACAACTAAGATTTTAATCCACTCTCTCATTCTTTCCTGCCTTGATTACTGCAACTATGTCCTCTCTGGTCTCCCCACCTGCCGCCTAGCTCCTTTACAATCCATAATGAATGCCTCTGCCAGACTCATCTTCCTTACACGTCGCTCTTCATCTGCTGCACCTCTCTGCCAATCCCTTCACTGGCTTCCTCTTGCCTCTAGGATCAAACACAAAATTCTCATTCTGACATACAAAGCCCTCAACTGCACTGCTCCCCCCTACATCTCAGACCTTGTCTCCAGATACTCTCCCTCCTGTCCCCTTCGCTCTGCTCACGACCTCCTACTCTCCTCCTCTCTTGTCACCTCATCACACTCCTGTTTACAGGACTTCTCTAGACTGGCTCCCATCTTATGGAACTCTCTTATGGAACTCTCTGCCTCACTCCACAAGACTCTCTTCTAGTTTTAAAAGCTTCAAGACTCTACTGTTCAGGGATGCATACAACCTACACTAACCTTTCCTAATACCAGTTCCTCTCCTCCATTGCTATCCCCTGAACCCCCTTAGCATGTAAGCCTAAGAGTCCAGCTGTTTGTAGATCACCTGCTGACTACAACAGTGCAACACTTGGCAGGGCCCTCTACCCATTTGACCCCTATAATTGTTTTGTTGTACTCCCCCTTTGTTTATAGCGCTGCGGAATCTGTTGGCGCTCTACAAATAACGATAATAATAATAATATTATAGTGTGGGCGATGTTGGGGTGCAGGGGAATAGGGGTTAATAACTTTAGTATAGTGGCGGCGATACAGGGAGCAGCAGATTAGGGGTTAATAGATTTATTTCGGTGGCAGCAATATCGGGAGCGGCAGATTAGGGGTTAATAAACATTATGTAGGTGTCGCGATGTTTGGGGCGGCAGATTAGGGGTGTTTAGAGGTGGGGTTTTATGTTAGGGTGTTAGGTTTAAACATAACTTTTTTTCCCCCATAGACATCAATGGGGCTGCGTTATCGAGCTTTTCATTCCGCGCTTCATGTGTTTTTCTGACACCTTCTCCCCATTGATTTCTATATGGAAAGCGTGCACGAGCACGTCAAAACAGCGCTTGAATTGTGTGTGGTATAGAGCTTAAAACCACCATATCACACACACAAGCCGGCTGTTTCAAAACTTGTAATGGCTGCACTATTAGGGGTTAAATAACGCAACTTTTGTTGCGTTCATTAATTTCCCTATAGCGTGCATAACTCGTAATCTAGCTGATTGTAAGCAACCTTTTGCTGATTTTCTGGAATTGATAGACTGCGTTGACGTGCTTAGTTTGCATTGTTAACAAGATCTTGCCAATTTTTTTTTGTTAATTTGGATTACATCTTCATACAAATTGAAAGGGACATGAAACCCAATTTTTTTTTTTTCATAATTTAGAAAGAGCATACAATTTTAATAACTTTCCAATTTACTTCTATTAACAAATTTGTTTAATTCTCTTGATATCCTTTGTTGAAAAGCATATCTAAATAGGCTCAGTGGCTGCTGATTGGTGGCTGTGCATTGATGCTTAGGGGTCAATTTATCAAGCTCCGTATGGAGTTTGATGCCCTGTGGTTGGAAACAGAAGTTATGAAGCAACGGTCTAAAGACTGCTGCTCCAGAACCTGTCCGCCTGCTCTAACGCAGCGGACAGAAATCAACCTGATTGAACACGATCGGGTTGATTGACACCCCCTGCTAAAGGCCAATTGGCGCAAATCTGCAGGGGGCAGCATTGCACCAGCAGTTCACAAGAACTACTGGTGCAATAATAAATAGACCCCTTAGTGTGATTGGCTCACCCATGTGCATTGCTATTTCTTCAACAAAGTATATCTAAAGAATGAAGCAAATTAGATAACAGAAGTAAATTGGAATGTTGTTTAAAATTGTATTCTCTATCTGAATCATGTAAGACAAATTTTGGGTTTCATGCCCCTTTAAAGGGACACTGAACCCAATTTTTTTTTTGTGATTCAGATAGAGCACCAATTTTAAGCAACTTTCTAATTTACTCCTATTATCATTTTTTCTTTGCTGTCTTTGGTATCTTTAATTGAAAAAGCAGGAATCTAAGCTAAGGAGCCAGCCCATTTTTGGTTTAGCACCTGAGTTGCGCTTGCTGATTGCTGGCTAAATGTACCCAACAATCAATAAGTGCTATCCAGGGTGCTAAACCCAAAATGGGCTGGTTCCTATGCTTACATTCCTGCTTTTTCAATTAAAGATAGCAAGAGAACAGAAAAAAATGATAATAGGAGTAAATTAGAAAGTTTCTTAAAACTTTTAAATTGCTTCTATTTTTAAATGTGCTTTGTTCTCTTATTATTCCTTGTTGAAAAACAATACGCACATATCCTACACTAGTGGGTCCTAGATGCTGATTGGTGCCTGCACACATTTGTCTCTTATGATTGGCTAACTTGATTTGTTCAGCTAGCTGCCAGTGTGGATTCTGAAAAGGTTAACAAGCGAAGGAAGCAAATTTGATATTAGAAGTAATTGGAAAGTTGAATAAATTGTATTTTCTATCTGAGTTATGAAAGAAAATGTTGGGGTTTCCTCTCCATTTAAGTATATTAGAAATGTTTTATATAAAACTTGCAAACATATATCTGTATAACAAAAATATGTGACAATTATCTTGAACGGGTTAATTGCACTTATTTATAAGGAGACCATAACAAACACAACTGAAATGGAAATGTCAGTCAATTTTAAATTAAATAATTTGTCAGTGCAGAGAATGATTCTCGCCATCGGTGTGGATCCCTGGCGAATTGTTGTGTCAGTATTGGCAGGCGCTAGAACTATTTCCGAGTTACACTTGTCTGCACCATTCTTCATCTGACTTGTTTTCTAATAAATACATCATTTTTTTGGTTCATACCTTTACAACAATGGTACCTTTATATGTCTCCGCTGGTTAGCTATATCCTGTTGTGCTGCAGTGGTGTTGGTTCCTGACTTCAAGCTTTATTTTTGGACTTTCCTTCTGCCTATTGATTCTGCTCCTACTGCTATTGTTAGCCTATCCATGCCCCAGTTGCACTTACGGAGTCACTCAGTATCCAGATACCTGACATCAGCTGCCCTATTGAGAGTAACATTTGTGGATAGTGTCTAAGGCTTCACCCAGCGCGCTGGCACAGTGTTCCTACTATTCATTACTTGCCCTATGAATTCCTGTCCTGACATTTGGGACACATTTAACAGAGAGGGACAGACTCGTTGAGAAGGGCTCGCCTGTGTTTCAGAAATTGAAATGGAGTTCAGTCACTTACTGAGTCTGATTCACTGTGATGAAGGAGAGTTGGTACCTGTAATAGAGGCTGGGCCAGGGCAAAGGAGGAGAAAGGTGCCAGGGTTATGAGAAAGATATCACCATTGCTTAGTTGTTCATAGGACCAAAAGGACCTAAAATACCACGTCAAATAATAATATACGTGAACAAATACAGGTGTAATTGTTCACCCCTAATATAAAACACTAGTCCTAAAGTCCATGTACACGGGCCATTTTTTGCAGTACAGCGGTCCCACCCCTTGCTCTCTCTCTCTACCCCCCCTCTCTTTTTCTCCTCTCTTTTGCTCTCTCTTTCTCCCCTCTCTTTTGCTCTCTCTCCCCCCCTCTCTTTTACTCTCTCTCTCTCCCCCCTCTCTTTTGATCTCTCCCCCCCTCCTTTTTGCTCTCTCCCCCCTCTCTTTTGCTCTCTCTCTCCCCCCTCTATTTTGCTCTCTCTTCCCCCTCTCTTTTGCTCTCTCTCTCCCCCCCTCTCTTTTGCTCTCTCTCTCCCCCTCTCTTTTGCTCTCTCTCCCCCTCTCTTTTGCTCTCTCTCCCCCCTCTCTTTTGCGCTCTCTCTCCCCCTCTCTTTTGCGCTCTCTCCCCCTCTCTTTTGCGCTCTCTTCTCCTCTCTTTTGCGCTCTCTCCCCCTCTCTTTTGCGCTCTTTCCCCCTCTCTTTTGCGCTCTCTCCCTCCTCTATTTTGTGCACTCTCCCCCTTCTCTTTTGTGCACTCTCCCCCCTCTATTTTGCTGTCTCTCTCCCCCCTCTCTTTTGCTCTCTCTCTCCCCCCTCTCTTTTGCTCTCTCTCTCTCCCCTCTCTTTTGCTCTCTCTCTCTCTCTTTCTCCCCTTCTCTTTTGCTCTCTCTCTCCCCCCTCTCTTTTGCTCTCTCTCTCCCCCCTCTCTTTTGCTCTCTCTTTCTCCCCCCCTCTTTTGCTCTCTCTCTCTCCCCCCTCTCTTTTGCTCGCTCTCTCCCCCCTCTCTTTTGCGCGCTCTCTCCCCCCTCTCTTTTGCGCTCTCTCTCCCCCCTCTCTTTTGCGCTCTCTCTCCCCCCTCTCTTTTGCGGTCTCTCTCCCCCCTCTTTTGTGCTCTCTCTCCCCCCTCTTTTGCGCTCTCTCTCCCCCTCTCTTTTGCGCTCTCTCTCCCTCTCTTTTGCGCTCTCTCTCCCTCTCTTTTGCGCTCTCTCCCTCTCTTTTGCGCTCTCTCCCCCTCTCTTGTGTGCACTCTCCCCCCCTCTCTTTTGTGCACTCTCCCCCCTCTCTTTTGTGCACTCTCCCCCCTCTCTTTTGTGCACTCTCCCCCTCTCTTTTGTGCTCTCTCCCCCCCTCTCTTTTGCTGTCTCTCTCCCCCTCTCTTTTGCGGTCTCTGTTCCCCCTCTCTTTTGCTGTCTCTCCCCCTCTCTCTTTTGCTGTCTCTCTCCCACCTCTCTTTTGTGCTGTCTCTCTCCCCCCTCTCTTTTGTGCTGTCTCTCTCTCCCCCCCTCTCTTTTGTGCTCTCTCTCCCCCCTCTCTATTGTGCTCTCTCTTCCCCCTCTCTATTGTGCTCTCTCTTCCCCCTCTCTTTTGCTGTCTCTCTCCCCCATCTCTTTTGCTGTCTCTCTCCCCCCTCTCTTTTGCTGTCTCTTTTCCCCTCTCTCTTTTGCTGTCTCTCTCCCTCTCTCTTTTGCTGTCTCTCTCTCCCTCTCGATACATCACACCTGGCCACGCCCACTCCACAACCGCCTGGCCATGCCCACTCCACAACTGCCTGGCCACGCCCACTCCACCACACGACGCCAGGTTAGTTGGAAGGCCAGGTGTGTTTGTCCTCGCGGGCAGTCTCTACTGTGCATGACAGCTTCGGACAAACACACTTGGCCTTTTATTATATAGGATGTAAATAATGTTTTCCTCCATTGACTTATTTGGTTTAGAATCTTTTTTTTTTTTTATTTAGTGTCCAAAAATACAGGAGGTCCATAGCGATAAAAGTACATCATTAATATTTCTAACAACATGGTCCTCTAATAATATGACTTCAATAGATAAATGAGGCAACTTATGGACCTCAAATTCTTATGTGAGAGAATAAAGAAGGAAACCCAACAAACAGAAGGGTAAGGTCTCTTTTGGTCCATAAATTACCAAATGTCAACCACTGGGCTTATCATTACCAAAAGCCGAGAAAATGGATATAACAAATAAAATATAGACTTTCATTGTGGAGTCTGATCATTTTTCCTTCTAATGAATTATTTACATCTTATAGCAAAGGATTAGCCCTTTAGGGACAATAGATAGTTTAGGGTTTTTTTAGTGTTAGATTTTTTTATTTTGGGGGGTTTGGTGGGAGGGGGGTTTACTGTTAGGGGGTAATTGGTAATTTTTGTAAGTGAAAGAGCTGTTTAACTTAGGGCAATGCCCTACAAAAGGCACTTTTAAGGGCTATTGGTAGTTTAGTATATTTTAATAGGGGTATTAGTTTAGGTTTACATTTTTTATTTTGGATAGCTTTAATTATGTTTTTTCTGTAATTTTACTTTTTTATTTTTTGTAACTTTAGCTTGAGGGTTTGTATTTTTTAAACATAGACTGCCTAGTAATAAATAAACATGTTATGATTGAAAAAAGTATTGTTCCTACACAATCAGTTAAAATAGTAAATAAATAGTAAATCGTGTCCCTAACACTCAACAGAAACCGCTCTTGCTAAAGTAACAAATGACCTGTTATCAGCCAAAGCAAAAGGCCATTACTCATTACTAATTCTTCTTGACCTGTCCGCAGCTTTTGACACAGTTGACCATACTCTCCTCCTAAAAATACTACATTCATTTGGCATCCGAGACACAGCCCTCTCCTGGTTTGCATCATATCTTTCAAACCACTCGTTTTCAGTTTCCTTTAACAACATATCTTGTGATCCTATGCCTCTCTCAGTTGGAGTACCGCAAGGCTCTGTCTTGGGTCCCTTGCTTTTCTCTCTTTATACATCCTGCCTTGGAAAACTTATAGCCTCCTTTGGATTCCAGTACCACCTATATGCTGATGATACCCAAATCTATCTTTCCTCTCCTGATATCTCTCCCTCTTTACTCAACCAGATTTCTGACTGCCTCTCTGCAATTTTCTCTTGGATGTCTTCACACTACCTCCAACTCAATCAGTCCAAAACTGAGCTGCTTCTTATTCCCCCCTCTTTGAGACATCCGACACCTGACATTTCTCTGATGGTTGGAGACTCTATTCTCAAGACCTCACCCCAGGTCCGCTGCCTTGGGGTCACACTAAACTCAGAACTCACATTCAACCCACATATACAAGCGCTTACCAAATCCTGCCGTTCACACCTACGCAACATTTCCAGAATTCATCCCTTCCTTACTCAAAATACTACAAAAATACTTATTCATTCCCTCATCCTGTCACGCCTTGATTATTGCAATCTACTCTTAAATGGCCTTCCAAAACACCGCCTCTCCTCCCTCCAATCTATTATGAATGCTTCTGCTAGACTCATCCACCTAAGTCGACGATCTACATCAGCTGCTCCGCTCTGCCAGTCTCTGCACTGGCTCCCCATACACTCCAGAATACAATTTAAAGTATTAGCCCTAACCTACAAAGCACTCAACAGTCTAACTCCCAACTATATTTCCTCTCTCATCGTGAAATACTCCCCATCCCGACCTCTTCGATCAACCTCTGACCTACGTCTCTACACTCCTGTTATCTCTACATCCCACTCCCACCTCCAAGACTTCGCACGTGCTGCTCCTGTCCTCTGGAACTCTCTACCCCGCTCCATAAGACTGTCTCCAACCTTATATAGCTTCAGACGCTCCTTGAAAACCCACCTATTCAGAGAGGCTTACCATCTCTCCTCCATCCTGCATCCGAACCAAGCTAATACATGTACATGAACTGCCTGACTCACTGCTGCAAATACAACCAATGTAACAAGCTACCCCAACCTTATGTCTCTGTACCCTAAACCTATAGACTGTGAGCTCTCCGGAGCAGGGCCCTCTTCCTCCTGTACTAGATTTGTTTAATTTTGTTATGTTTTGTATTTTATCACAAATCTTTGTCATTGTATACCCCTATCATTGTACCCAGCGCTACGGAATTTGGCGGCGCTATACAAATAAATGATAATAATGATAATAATAATAATAATAATGTAACTGTTAAATACTAATAGTTACACAACAGAGG
>NC_069503.1:1133883694-1133913694 GCF_027579735.1 Bombina bombina
TAATATTTTACAATAACAAACATAAGCTTACTTTTGAAATGAGGCCCCTCAGCAATTTTATAAGAGTTAATACATCTAGCTCTCTGTGTAGCAGGTATCAGGGTTATATTTGTGAAGTCAGGAGTATGCACTTTTAGTTGCCACTGGATTTGGCAAACCCACAGTTTATAGAGTTACTTTGTACAAATAATTAAACATTACCATCTCACAGAGTTTAATGTCTATTTATTAGATTTGTGCATTCGTGCACATCGTTCCGTAACGAATCAGGAAGAAGGGGGCCGCAAGCTGCAATCGGTTCTTTTTGGAGCTGCAATTATTCCTGTGAAAGTGAAATACACTGAGATCTGGATTTGCAAAGATGTCAGTATATTGTACTTTCACAAGAATAAAAACAGACGAATGAGGCCGCCTTCTTCCTGATTTGTTACAGAGCAATGTGCACGAATGCACAAACCTATTAATTAACCCTATTACTAAAACTAACCTTAATCCTACTCATGTGACTTCAAAGTTCAGCATTGTAATTATATAACGCGTGTAGATCTGAAAGGGTTAATATCAGCCTGTGTATATAAGCATATGTGTATGTATCTATATTTTGTACATCAGCACATTACTGTGTGTATAAATATTTTACACATTTGTCTGTGTATAAGTTTTTACCTCTCAGTGTATTTGATTAAACAAATGTTTGAAAATATTTAATAATTTGGAAAAGAGGGAAAGGGTTAAAATAAGTTATAATCAGAAGGGATTTGCAGCTGTGTATAAATACACAATACACAAATACAGAACACACACAGCACCATAGTGAAACATTGTCTAGTTTTGAAATATGACAACTCTAAGCAATATGGATTTATCAAGCAGGCACTAAATAGATCATTTAATTTATTGCCTGTGTAGATTAGTAAGAAATATATATTGTGACATTTTATACAGGCTATAATAGTGCTTTTTTATGTTGCCTGCAGCAAGCTGAGCATTTATGAAACTGTCAGTGATTTTTACGCTGCTGTAATAACCTGAAGGTTCAGAGCCTTTGAGAGTCAGGGAACAGCATACTTGTCACCTTGCACACAGGTAACATTAGTTAGAAGTGGTTACAATAGCATCACGTAAATCAATTCAGTGGAATTCTGCATTTGCTGATGTTGCACAGAAATATATTGTATGGTTATGTGCATCAGTGCGCCCTCTACAGGCAGCAATGTGATATCCAGCAGATAGTGATGAATACTCTGGGGCCAAATGTAGGTCTCAAATGTATATAATGTGTGCGCTGGAATAGCTCACTTCCTCCTCTCCATGTGGTTCATTCATGACGTTTCTGCTAGGATTCACTATATATTTCTGAGTCTGTCTCTTGTGCAAGTAATTGCAATAAATATATAGTATTCCGCTTTTGAACTAAATAAATATTTGTATTTCAATTAATAGAACAGAGCTATAAAATTACATAAATTAATATTTAAGTAATAACAAAAGAGACGTTGGGCTAGTTTAAAAGTGGGGCGCTATCTTAAAGGGACAGTTCACCCAAAAATGTTCTCCTATTTAAATTGTTCCTAGTGATTCATTTTACCTGCTGGAGTGTATTAAATTGTTTACAAGTAGCTCCTTTACCCCTATTTTGGCCTTTGAAATAGCTGATTTAGCTTGTGGTATCCCAACCTATACTGAAGATGTTGATACTGGAGTCTCAGCTATTGAATAGCCTAAGCAAACACAGCCATCAGAAGAAATGACACTCCCAGTGGGGGGGCAGGATAGTTAAAGGGACACTGAACCCAAAAAAAAATTATTTCGGGATTCAGATAGAGCATGCAATTTTAAGCAACTTTCTAATTTACTCATATTATCAATTTTTCTTTGTTCTCTTGCTATCTTTATCTGAAAAAGAAAGCATCTAAGCTTTATTTTGGTTCAGGCTCTGGACAGCACTTTTTTTATTGGTGGATGAATTTATCCACCAATCAGCAAGAACAACCCAGGTTGTTCACCAAAAATGGGCCAGCATCTAAACATACATTCTTGCATTTCAAATAAAGATACCAAGAGAAGGAAGAAAATTTGATAATAGGAGCAAATTAGAAAGTTGCTTAAAATGTCATGCCCTATCTGAATCACAAAAGAAAAAATTTGGGTTCAGTGTCCCTTTAAGTAATAAAATGATAATGTTCCAAATGTTCCACTGTTCTCTTTAAGTATTGAGCTTTAGTTTTTCAGACAAATATAAGATAAGGAAGCAAGTGTGTGTACACAAAGGGATAACATAATGAGATCTGATTACCTGAAGCTCAACCCATTGTAATAGGCTGTGGTTTAAGAGCACAAACCAGCTACTTCATATACACAAATAAACCTGAAAATGCAATTTCTCATAAATTTTATACTCTGCAGCTGATAGAACAAGGTCAATAAAAATCCATTCCTATAAAAATAATTTTACAGTGTACTGTCCCTTTAACTGGCGCACATTAAATAACCTGTTATTACAAGTGACTGGTTAATGCAAGATTTGTATTTTGGAATATTTGTATATTTTCGTCTCTGTAAAATGGGACAACTTGGAGAGGGGATGGCACCAAATGTAAACAACAATATTTTATGTCATTAGGCCAGAGCTTCTTAAGCATTTTTACTTTTCTTGCATTGGAAATATTTTTGCATCCTCCATTATTGTAATTTAGTCCAAAACAAACCCCTTGTGACTTGTGTATACTGTTTGTTATTTTTATACATCAATATGCCACACTCTGCAAGTGGGTGGATTATTTGCGAAAATAAGTCATTTTTCGTAGCCATTATTAATCCCTAACTCTTTGTCTAACGCTATGCACCTTCTATTTAGGCTTCTCTCATTACATGTAGCGATAAACACCGCCCACACAGTTGAAGAGGTACAAAATTAGCTTTGTGCCTACCTCACATTAACCTCTAAATGCCGTTAGGATGTTCCATGCCGTCCTAACAGCACTGGGCTTTATTGCCAATAGGACGGCATGGAACGCCCTACCTTTTTTGGCATCCTGCACCCTTTTAGACAATAAAAATCCAAACGGGGGGGGCGTGCCAAGCATCGGAGGCAGTCCCCTATGATCCGATCCCGGCCTTGAAATCATGTGATCACATCAACAATCGCGTGGTATTGTTTTTCAAGAAAGTGTTTACATCTGAACTTAGTTCTGATGCTAAACACTTAAACCCCGCCCCCCCCCCCCAGCATGAAGGGGTTAAGCAAAATACGGAAAAAGATACTCATACACAAACACACACCCTCACTCAAACATACACAAATATACACTCAGACACTCATTTACAACACACACACACTCATACATACACACCTTCATTTACAACACACACACAAATATACACTCACACACTCATTTAAAACACACACACACTCATACATACCTTCATTTACAACACCCACACAAATATACACTCACACTCATACACAAACATACACAAATATACACTCACACACTCATACATACACACCTTCACTCATGCACACACATATATACACTCACACACTCATTTACAACACACACTCATACACACACACCCTCACTCATACATATACAAATATACACTCACACACTCATTTACAACACTCACACACTCATACATACACACCTTAATTTACAACACACACACAAATATACACACACACACTCATACACAAACATACACCCTCACTCATACATACACATATATACACTCACACACACTCATACATACACACTCTCACTCATACACACACAAATATACACTCACACACTCATTTACAACACACACACTCTCGTACACAAAGACACACCCTCAATCATACATACACAAATATACACACTCATTTACAACACACACACAAATATACACTCACACACTCATTTACAGCATACACATAAATATACACTCACACACTCATTTACAACACACACACACAAATATACACTCACACACTCATTTATATTACACACACAAATATACACACACACTCATTTACAACACACACAAATATACACTCACACACTCATTTACAGCACACACACACACAAATATACACTCACACACTCATTTACAACACACACACACAAATAAACACTCACACACTCATTTACAGCACACAAATATACACTCACACACTCATTTACATTACACACACAAACAGGGCCGCCACTAGAAATTTAAGGGGGCCCCTGACTTAACCATTGATCAGGGCCCCCCCCCCCTGCCCCCTCCTTTAACATGTGCAATTTTTTACCAAGTGACTAAAACGTATATGCACCTTATTCTTACGTGTCTATTTAAACTTGGAAATGTTGTAAAGGTAGTAACATACACAAACACAGACACACTCATACACTGAAACACACTCACACATAAGGATTTACATACATACACTCTAGCAGACACGCAAAGAAACACACTCAGAAACAGACACCCAAACAGACACTCAGCACTTGTTTACACTGACCTGACAAGTAATGAGGTAAACTACAATTTTGTAAAAAAAAAAAAAGGAGATTTAGAAAACAAAATATGGAGTTCTGATTATCTTTTTGTAAAGGAAGATGCCAACTAAATGATGACAACAGCATGCAGTGGCTGAAAGGAAGGGCCCTGAACTGCCTAAACAATAATTTAAAGGTTAAATGGTGAATTAGTGACTTCCGGAAAGGTCTTGTTAGCTCAAAGTCTGTAGAAAGATGTGAATAATCAGTAGTAAGGTCAAAATGTCCTAAAAAGGAAGAGACAATGGACACACACACACAAACTTGCACATACACCCAAGGAAACACCAACATAGACAGCCTCAGAAAACACACAAAGACATACACACACAGAGAGAGACACCCACATAAAACACGCAAAGACATACACACACAGAGAGACAACCACATAAAACACACAAATACATACATACAAACACCCTCACTATGAAATCCACAGAAAACACACAAAGACATACACACACCCTCACAGAGACACCCACAGAAAACACACACCCTCACAGAGACATCCAATCCACAGAAAACACAGACATACACACCAACCCTCACAGAGGCATCCAGAGAAAATACACAAAGACAAACCTACACACACCCTCACAGAGACACCCATAGAAAAATCTCAAAGACATATGCACCCACCCTCACAGAGAGACCAACAGAAAAAAAATACATACACACTCATAGAGACAAAAACCAAAGCACAAAAACATAAACACAGACACCCACAGAAACACTCACAGGAGGAAAGATTTATGCACCTTGCATCCCCTAAATCAACAGTGTGTGACATGCATGATAAGAAAAAATTGCAGCAATTAAGAGATCACTTTTTAAAGAATCATATTTGTAAATGTGCAAACAAAATAATTCTGTGAATTCAAAATTGTACATTAATGAGCTGGGTAGATTGCTAGATGAAGAAAAGTACTTTTAAAAGGTTGACATGTTTGTTTGTTCCCCCATTTTCCCCAACCAAGAGCACCACTTCAAATATAGTGTACAAATGTTCCCATCTGTCAGCTGTACTTATGGATTTTGAAAATGCTGTACTCTATATGGTCTTGGTGGAACCATAAGCTGTGGTGCTCATACCATTAGATCTGGTTAAATGCAGGATTTAGGCTTGTTGGTATGTATTTCAAAATTAAGTCATCTGTAGTGTAAATTGACCAGTTTTAAGTTAACCTGTCTCATTTCAAACACAGAGCAATCTTAGTCTGAGAGTATAGCATTTTATGCAGATGTAAAAATATAAATGATAAAATGCCTCCTTGCATCTGGAAAGTCCTTGCATAAAGGGGCAGTAAACTGGAATGTAATATATATATATATATATATATATATATATATATATATATATATATATATATATATATATATATATATATATACATACATACATATCTGCCAAAAGGGCACCTACCATTTGTGTATTGAGGAAGAAACCTTTCTGCATGGTTTTAAATATAGAATTTTTACAGCATTGTCAAATAATCATAAATACACTGCTGCTAACAGAAAATGTGTTTTTATGGAACCCTGGCTCCACCATACAACTACTACCACATTGAAGTTACAATCTGAAATTGCACAAAGAAATAAAAAACATTTGTTAAGTAAGTCCTACCATCTCTGCAAATGAAAGTGATCTGCCGTCTGACTCACTGTACAAACAAAGTGCCAAGTCTGTCTCACACTGTGCATCGTGATTTAGTGCACACTCAGAAATCCTCTCAAATGCTAATACTTTACTCCTTGTAATAACATTTCCCATGCTCAATTAGCATTCTGCTATAGTACCAACTGGTGGCTGCCAAAATTAAAAATAATTTTTTTTTTTTTTTTTTTTTTTTTTTAGTTCTTGCCTCATGGGGCCCCCCTGGCCTATTGGGCCCCTGACAGCAGTCACCCCTGTTACCCCCTGATGGCGGCCCTGCACACAAATATACACTCACACACTCATTTACAACACACACACAAATATACACTCACACACTCATTTACATTACACACACAAATATACACTCACACAAATATACACTCACACACTCATTTACAGCACACACACAAATATACACTCACACACTCATTTAAAGCACACACACAGATATACACTCACACACTCATTTACAACACACATGTTCATACATACACACCTTCACTTACAACACACACGTTCATACATACACACCTTCACTTACAACACACACGCTCATACATACACACCTTCACTTACAACACACACGCTCATACATACACACCTTCACTTACAACACACACGCTCATACATACACACCTTCACTTACAACACACACGCTCATACATACACACCTTCACTTACAACACACACGCTCATACATACACACCTTCACTTACAACACACACGCTCATACATACACACCTTCACTTACAACACGCACGCTCATATATACACACCTTCACTTACAACACACACGCTCATATATACACACCTTCACTTACAACACACACGCTCATACATACACACCTTCACTTACAACACACACGCTCATACATACACACCTTCACTTACAACACGCACGCTCATATATACACACCTTCACTTACAACACACACGCTCATACATACACACCTTCACTTACAACACGCACGCTCATATATACACACCTTCACTTACAACACACACGCTCATACATACACACCTTCACTTACAACACGCACGCTCATATATACACACCTTCACTTACAACACACACGCTCATACATACACACCTTCACTTACAACACGCACGCTCATATATACACACCTTCACTTACAACACACATGCTCATATATACACACCTTCACTTACAACACACATGCTCATACATACACACCTTCACTTACAACACACATGCTCATACATACACACCTTCACTTACAACACACACACTCTCATTTACAACACACACAGTCACAGTACATTACCAAATCTTGTGGGGATCCCCCAAAAAATTAAGGAACCCCTGATTTAAGAAGCATTGAATCAGGAAAAATGTGCATGTAAAAATACAGCTTATACATACAATCTAAAGGTAGATTTATATAACTTTTTACCATAAGAAAGATATTACAGTTCTGTTATCAGAAAGCTAATAGTAATAGCATCAGAACACAAAACAAACCAAAGACTTGAAATATGTTTAAATAAAGAAAAACACTATTAAAAAGAATTTCTCTACCAAGCCTAGTGATTTGCATAAACAGGTAGAGAAGAGTGTAACTTACTGGTGGAAAAACATTAATTCTTAATAAAACATTTTTTTAAAATATTAATGAAAAAGTCAGGATTTTGAAGTTTTTGATTTCTACCTGTACCATTCAAATCAGAAAACCCATTTCCAGCAGTTTTTCATAGGATTTTTGTACATTTTAAATTCTGCACCTTGTCTATTTCATACACAATTTTTCGGCTGTTCGCACTTGCTCAGGTCACATGGTAATAAACACTATAATTTGTGGGTTTGAGTAACTTTCTTGGACAAAAGGTAAAGTTGCACCCTAAGTTTTATTTAAAAATTTTAAAGTGTAAAAAATGTATTTTTATCTTTTTACCTCATCTTTCCTCAGTGTATACATTGTGTGACTATAGCTACAGTAAATTAGCATTTTTCTTACCTTGCTGGCTTTGAATTTCCAGATTTTATTTCAGGTTAAAGTATTCCAATAAAATGATTGTGGCCCTTAATGGGTTGGTAAAAATATGTAGTTTAAAGCACAGTTGTAAATTATGAACCGTGTACTCGAACGAAATTTAATAATCAGAATGTTACAAAAACTTTCTAATTTTTTTCTATTAGTTCCCTCCATATACTTTGTTAAAGAGATATACCTAGGTAGCCTCATGAGTGTGCACGTGTCTGTATCACTCTATGGCAGCCTAGGTAGCCTAGGTAGCCTTCTAACACATGCATGGTCAGGAGGCTACCTAGGCTTACAAAAGGATACCAAAACATTGAAGCAAATTTGATAATAAAAGTAAACTGGATTTTTCTTTTAAATTTGCATGCTCTGTCTGAATAAAGAACATTTCATTTTGACTTCACTGTCCCTTTAATTAACGGTTTGTGCTCTAAACATGCAAAATCTTTCAATACATCTGTTTCTTAAAGGGATAGTCTAGTGAAAATTAAACGCTCATGATTCAGATAGAGCATGACATTTTAAGCAACTTTCAAATTTACTCCTATTATCAATTTTTCTTGGTTCTCTTGGTATCTATATTTGAAAAAGCAAGAATGTAAGCTTAGGAGCCGGCCCATTTTTGGTTCAGAACCTGGGTAGTGCTTTCTGGTTGGTGTCTAAATGTAGCCACCAAGCAGCAAGTGCTTCCTAGGTGTTGAACCAAAAATAGGCGGGATCTAAGTTTACGTTCTTGGTTTTTCAAATAAAGATCCCAAGAGAACCAAGAAAATTTGATAAAAGGAGTAAATTAGGAAATTGATTAAAATTGATGCTCTATCTGAATCATGAAAGTTTAATTTTAACTAGCCTATCCCTTTAACTTATTTTTGGCTGTTTGTTTTTCATGTGTTTCACTAGATTTTGCTTTTACATCATTTACTAATTTAAGTAGCCTTTCTAATTCAAATATACAGATTGGAATGGTTTAGCAAACTAAAGGGTCATTAAACACTAAAAAATGCTAGATAGAATGATGCATTCACAGAATAGATTAGTTTCAAAATAACATGTAGAAGTATTTTTAAGTTTCATTATCTGTTTAAATAATGGCAAAATAAGTGTAAAGTTTTAGTGTCTATAAAACAATGGGAACTGCCATGTTGTAACTTAGGTTAGCTTCTCTGCTGTGGCCAATAAGGGACAGTTATAAATAGGTCACTAAAGTGTGCAGCCAATAGCTTTGTAGAATATAACAATAACTAACAATAACTATAATGTTCTGCACTTCCATTTCTAACAGGAACTGAAAAGCTCACTGTGATGAGAGCAGGATGTGATGTCACTAGTTTGGGGGCGGGGCTTAGGTCCGGTGTCTGTGTCGCAGTTAGTTTAGTACAATCAACCTGACTAGATGTGTATTGCTGTGCTCTGTAATAAAATAGAGTTGTACCATCATTGCTGTGTCCTGCATATGTCCTGCATCTCATGACATGGGGGCCTATCTATCAAGCTCCAAAAGGAGCTTGATGGCCTGTGTTTCTGGCGAGTCTTCAGACTCGCCAGAAACAGCAGTTATGAAGCAGCGGTCACAAAGACCGCTGCTCCATAACCTGTCCGCCTGCTCTGAGCAGGCGGACACACATCGCCGGAAATCAACCCGATCGAGTACGATCGGGTTGATTGACACCCCCCTGCTGGCGGCCCATTGGCCGCGAGTCTGCAGGGGGCGGTGTTGCACCAGCAGTTCTTGTGAGCTGCTGGTGCAATGCTGAATATGGAGAGCGTATTGCTCTCCGTATTCAGCGAGGTCTGGCGGACCTGATCCGCACTGTCGGATCAGGTCCGCCAGACCTTGTTAAATAGAGGCCATGGTGTCAGAAGTTCTGGCCTGCGCTTCTGTTCCTGATCGATGACGATGTCAAAGTTTACCCCACCTGAGCCTTTTGATTTCTCTCAGCCTGCAGCTTGGCCCATATGGCGTCAGCGGTTTCAGCGCTTCAGGATTGCTTCCAAGCTGGACAAGGAGAGTGGTGAAGTACAAGTTAATTCTCTTTTATACTCTATGGGGAAAGATGTAGAGCCAGTGTTCAATGCTTTTACTTTCCAAGAGGGGGAAGAATTTAACTTTGATATAGTTGTGGATAAACTCAGTGCCCACTTTGTGCCCAAAAGAAATGTGATTCATGAGAGAGTTTGTTTTCACAAACGTAATCAGCGTGTGGGAGAATCTGTGGAGTCATTTGTGCGCAGCCTGTATGAACTAGCTGAATTCTGTGAGTTTGGTGTTGCTAAAGAAGAGCAAATCAGAGACAGAATAGTTATTGGGATTGCAGATGCTGAAGTCTCACTGAAGCTGCAGTTAGAGCCTGATTTAACATTAGATGGGGCTATTAGGATGGCCCGCCAGAGTGAACTGGTGAAAAAGCAAAGTGCTGATCTGAGGTCTGAGAGTATTGTGGATGAAGTGCAACAGTCTAGGAAAAATGCTAGTGAAAGGCACAGTGTGAGCGGTAGATCTAAAGTACTGGAAAGGCCTAGAAGTGGATGGGCACAACATGCCCGATGCACGCGGTGCTACCGTGCTCATGATCAGAGTGTTATATGCCCGGCCAGGGATAAAAGATGCAGAAAATGTAACAGAATGGGCCATTTTGAAGTGGTGTGTAGAACTGAATACATTAAGGAGATGCAGGTGGACGGTGACCAGGAGGGTCAGGAAGTGTCTTTTGTGGGGTCTGTTGTGGAACGGACAAGCTCAGAGGAAGATTGGAAAGTTACTTTTACTGTAATGGGAGACAAAGTTGATTTTAAGATTGACACAGGAGCAGATATCACTGTAATGTCTTTTGCTGAATTTATGAAACTGCCTCGACAGCCCCAGCTGGCGAAGGTTACTACAAATGTCCATAGTCCTGGTGGCCGCATTGATTGTGCGGGGAAATTTCTTGCCAGCTGTGAGTACAAGCAAAGAAAGTTCACCATGTGGGTGCATGTGATTCTAGGTCAGTGTGTTAACAATTTATTGAGCAGAAAAGCAGCCTGTGACTTGGGCCTCGTGGCCAGAGTGAATGAGATTTCCGAAGATATGTTTGGCGAGTTGGGCCTACTGAATTGCAAACCAGTTTGTATAGCACTTAAAAGTGACGCAGTCCCATACAGTATTTCTACTCCTCGTAGAATTCCGTTCCCGCTCATGCTTTAAGTGGAGAAGGAGCTTATGCACATGAAGTTTATGGGGGTTATTGAAGAGGTTGTTGAAGCGACTGATTGGTGTGCCCCCATTGTTCCAGTTGCAAAGAAAAACAGAAAGGTGCACATCTGTGTGGACCTGAAAAGGTTGAATGAGGCAGTGAAGAGAGAGAGATTTGTGCTGCCGACATTAGAAGATATAGCTCAAAAGTTGGCTGGGGCGAAGTTCTTTTCCACATTAGACGCTTCTAGCGGCTTTTGGCAGATCCCCCTGGATCCAAAGTGCCGCAAACTGACTACCTTTATCACACCGGTAGGTTGGTTCTGCTTCTGCAGACTCCCCTTTGGGATATCCTCCGCTCCTGAAATCTTTCAAAGGGAAATGAGTTCTCTCCTGAGTGACCACGTGGGCACAGCGGTCGTCATGGACGACATTCTAGTGTATGGGTCTACAGTGGAGGAGCATGATCAGCGTTTGAGTTGTGTGCTACAGGCTATCAAAGAGTCTGGGCTGAAGCTGAATAAAGAAAAATGTAATTTTAGGGAAACTGAATTATGCTACTTTGGGCATATCATCAACGGGGATGGCATCAAGCCAGACCCCGAGAAAATTTGTGCTATTGAACAGATGAGAAGCCCCTCTGATGTACATGAGCTGAGACAGATATTGGGCCTTGTAAATTACGTGGGCAAGTTTCTTCCAGATTTATCAACAGTTTTACACCCTATCACAGAGTTGCTTAAGAAAGATGTTGCCTGGGTCTGGGGACCTTCACAAGAAAAAGCTTTCCTGCATGCCAAGTCCCTGCTGGGGTCTGCCCCTGTGATGGGGTTCTACGACCCTTCAAAAAAGACTGTGGTTAGTGCCGATGCAAGCAGTTATGGGTTGGGGGCTGCACTCCTGCAGCTGAACAAAAATAAACTACAGCCCATCGCCTACTGTTCCCGCACACTGACGGCTGCAGAGTCAAAATACGCTCAAATTGAGAAAGAGTGCCTGGCTGCAGTTTGGGCCTGTGAGCGCTTCCAGCGCTATCTAGTGGGTTTGGAGAAATTTAGTCTGGAAACTGACCACAAACCGCTAGTCCCTCTAATCAACTCTTATGACATTGACAAAACACCCTTGAGATGCCAGAGACTTTTAATGAGACTGCTCAGGTTCAATGTTCAGGCAGTGCATGTGCCGGGGAAACAACTGGTTGTGGCGGATACACTATCCAGGCTCCCGCTGGCTGCTGCTGAAGAATCCTCCACAGAATCGGATGTGAAAGTGTATGTTGATTCAGTTCTGGCCTCTAAGTCCATTTCTTCAAGGAAACTGGAAGAGATAAAGAAAGAGACATATTTGGACACAGATCTGCAAGAAGTTATAAGGTACATAAAAGAAGGCTGGCCCGAGAGCAGGGCAGCCTGGATATCTTTAAATGCTTACCAGCCAGAGAGGTCGCAGCTCATGGAGCTGGAGGGGTTGGTGCTGTTCCAAGACCGCATTGTAATTCCTGTCAGCATGAGGAAGGAGATGTTAAACAGGATTCACGATGGCCACTTAGGCATTACAAAGTGCAGAGAAAGGGCAGCTACAGCTGTGTGGTGGCCTGGGATCAGCTCCGACATTGCAAATCACGTCTCTAAATGTGCCTTTTGCCGGGAACGCCGGCCTACTCAGAGAAGGGAGCCCTTGATTTGTACTCCGCTGCCTGCGGGGCCGTGGCAGAAAATAGCTGCTGATTTGTGTGAACTGCACGGGAAAAAGTTTCTTGTTGTGATCGACTACTATTCCAGGTATTTGGAAATTGCACCCCTGAATGATATCACAAGTCAGGCCGTTATCATTCGCCTGAAGAGCTTGTTCGCCCGCTGGGGCATTCCAATGGAGCTGGTGAGTGATAATGGTATGCAGTTCGCTTCTACAGAGTTCAGTCCTTTCAGCAGGGAATATGATTTTGTACATTCCACATCAAGTCCACATTATCCGCAGGCCAACGGAATGGCTGAAAGGGCAGTTCAAACAACAAAATTCATTCTAAAGCAATCTGAGCCGTACCTAGCCCTCTTGTCATACAGGACGACGCCCATTCAAGCCACCGGGTTTAGCCCGGCACAGCTGATGCTAGGACGCCAGATTCGCACCACTTTACCCTCAGTGGGTGTCTTCAAGCCGCCTGGCCCTGTTCTTCGGGACGAAGTCCTTAGGAGGGATGAAGAGGCCAAAAAGGGTTATCGTTTCTTCTACGACAGGAGACATTCTGTCAGGCCCTTACAGGAACTGAAAGCGGGCCAAAGTGTCAGAATTAAACTGGACGATGAGAAGAAATGGAAGACGCCTGCTACGGTAGTTGGCCGCTCTCCAGAACCAAGGTCTTACACAGTCCTTACTGAGGGAGGGACGGTTACATGCCGTAACCGAAGACATCTTCAGCTTGTACCTGAGAGTCTGGAACTGGATGCCTCAGTACCACCGCCGGTGGGATCCCCTGTTCTAAGAGAGGTGCCTTCCCCTCAGCAAGATCACAGCGGGGATATGTGTTTGCCTCCAGCAGACTCTAATTCACCACCTTCTGTATCAGAGGACAGTTCATGCAAAGTTACATCAAGCGGAAGAGTGGTGAAACTTCCGGCCCGATATAGGGACTGACTTTAGCTAGAACAGTGACCGGAAGTATGGGCAGACTAATCCCATGGTCACTGTGGACTAGGGTAGTCTACCCCGATGTCCAAGTCAGGATGTAATTTATTTGTTTATGTTTTCTAACCTATTTGTTCATATAATGTTCTAAAAAAAATGTTGTTGTATACTCTGTTCGTATACCTTGTTATTTGTTATATGCAAATGTATGCTTCGCCTTTGAAAAAGGGGAAGATGTGCTGAGAACAGGATGTGATGTCACTAGTTTGGGGGCGGGGCTTAGGTCCAGTGTCTGTGTCGCAGTTAGTTTAATACAATCAACCTGACTAGATGTGTATTGCTGTGCTCTGCAATAAAATAGAGTTGTACCATCATTGCTGTGTCCTGCATATGTCCTGCATCTCATGACACTCAGAATTTCAGAAAAGAATGGAATTTCAGGAAAAGGGAACAAAATAAATAATGAAAATATATTGCAGAGGGTTTTTTTAATATATATGATTTATCATTTTATATTACCATCTCAAAGTATTTAATGTCCCTTTAAACAAATTACCGCAAACTGCCATGAAATGTTATTATGTGGGAATTCTGAAGGACGGCTTTTACAGTACACACCACTCACTGCACATACCTGCGTTTGTCTTTGATGCTACTGCTAGTAATTTAAAGTAGGCTAATGTGTATACTCACAGCATATTGATGTATCTGCAACAGGCTGCGTGCACATTAAACATTTTTACTGTAACATTTAATAGGAGCATTTTAGCAAACACAAAGAGAGGCCTATCAAGCTACGAATGGAGCTTGAGGGACCGTATTACTGGCGAGCCTGCAGACTCGCCAGAAACACCAGTTATGAAGCAGCGGTCTAAAGACCACTACTCCATAACTCTGTCCCACCTGCTCTGATGAGGCGGACAGGAATCTCAACAATACAACCCGATCGAGTATGATCGGGTTGATTGACACCTCCCTGCTGGCGGCCCATTGGCCGCGAGTCTGCAGGGGGCAGCGTTGCACCAGCAGCTCTTGTGAGCTGCTGGTGAAATGCTGAATACGGAGAGCGTATTGCTCGCCGTATTCAGCGAGGTCTGTCAGACCTGATCCGCACTGTTGGATCAGGTACGACAGACATTTGATAACTCGGCCTCATATACTGAAATACTTTAAGTCTGGTAGAAGAAGGCTTCAGATGGGTTTTACAGGGTTTTGCAATTTTACAACGTGGGAAAATACTTAGCACTTAGATCCTCTCAGTAGCAGTTGTCTAATACACTCACTAGAATTAGTAGGATTGTTTAAGCTACCACATTCTGCTGATATAACCAGGTGTTATCCATGTTTAAATTGTTATGACCTCTTAGTTCACGTTTACGTACACACAATAGCACCTAGCTTAAAGGGACAGAAGAGCCCACATTCTTCTTTCATGAGATAGAATATACCTTTGTAAACCACTTCCAATTTACTTTTATTATCAATTTTGTTTCATTCTTTTGGTATCCTTTATTGAGGGAACAGCAATGCACTACTGGAAGCTAAATGGCAAGAGGGATATATGTGCAGCCATCAATTAGCAGCAAGTTCCCAGCTCCTGAGAAATCCTAGGTAGGTATGCTTTTCCACAAAGGATACCAAGAGAACTAAACAAATTAGATTAAATAAGTAAATTGAAAAGTTGTTTAAAATCGCATGCAAAAATCACAACTTCCTAAATGCAATACTTACTTATATATTTGACCCCCAAAACGATATCTGGTTTACACTTCAGAGCCCACCTGTCTTCCACGGCTTTTTTTTTAAACACACGTCACTGGGTTGCTGTCTAATTAGAACCCTCTTGATCGCATGGTCAACCTAAATGTAGCTCTCTCCCGCGCTGGATAAAGCTGTGGCAGCTTTATTTAAAAAAAAATTATGTTAACTGTCCCTTTAATAAAAAGTTTTGATTATTTAAAGGGGCATCCAACTCATACTTAAATTCCCCATGAAATGATTAAATACATATATATACACACACACACTATACTTTCACTGAGTATTTTTCCTGCATTTTCTGTAATTTAAGTCAGAAAATTTAGTTTTCTCCTCTCCCCCAGAGATGCTACAGTAAGTTCTGAACCTCCAACATTATGCCTGTAATGTTCCTTTAAAACGATATTAAACACCTCTTACTTTTGTATAAATATTGCTTTATCTCAAGCTCTCTACAGAGAACAAAAAGCAAAATCTGTAAATAAGTTTTTCCAAATGCTCCTATATGTGAAAGTTAGCCCAGGGACACCGCACAGCGTAGGGGGAGGGGCCTTTGACCCCTGGGAGGAGACAGGCCCCATGATGTTGAAAAGGGGTGGGTTTTAAGTAGGCCGATATTTATGGAGGAGGAGCGGCGGCCATCTTAGCGACAAAAATTGGTACAGGCAGCCATATTTTGAGGGGTTTTTTATATTTGTCACAGCGGGGGCGGGTGTTAGTCCCCTAACGTAAGCAAGTTGACTACGGCCATAAGTGAATGGGTTAACCTCCCCAAGGGGTGGGACAGCAGGTTAAGTAGCTTCTTGGATACGGGGTTCCTTGGAGCTGTGGGTAAAATAACGGACTTATTTTAAGTACAGGTGAAAATGTACGGCCTGGTCAACAAGAAAAGGGAGGATGAATATTTAAGAATGGAACTAGCATTTCCAGCGTGTGTTCTAGCTGGTTCTAGTTAATAACGTTTATATGTGGTTATAAAGAGTTATTTATATATTTATATTTTCTTAAAGGGCCATAATACCCAAATGTTTAAACACTTGAAAGTGATGCAGCATAGCTGTAAAAAGCTGACTAGAAAATATCACCTGAACATCTCTATGTAAAAAAGAAAGATATTTTACCTCAAAAGTTCCTCAGTAGCCACCTCCCATTGTAAAGGATTTCTAAGCAGCATTTTAGTGTGTCTGTCCTGGGACATCTTAGGGGATGAGCCTCGTGAACTCTCATATTATTTCACCAATCAGGTAAAGGAAGCTTACTATGAAATCTCATGAGAGTTAAGTCAAATCTCATGAGATCACAGTAAGAGTTCATGACCTCAGCACTGCTGATGCTGATTGGCTGCTGTTCATTTCTTCTCTTTTTTTTTACCTGCAGCTGGGAGCAGCTGAGTATAACTTTTTACACAGAACTTACTCTGCTGAGCTGAGGAGATTGTGAGGTAAAATCTTCCTTTTTTACATAGAGATGCTCAGGTGATATTTTCCTGTCAGCTTTTTATAGTTATACTGCATCAGTTTCAAGTGATTTAGCATATGAGTAATATGTCCCTTTAAAATCGTTACTTAATAAAAGTTTTAGTGTATTTATTTATAGTGAAAAGTTAAAGTTAAAGTTAATCAATGTTCGAAAGGGGACGAGATTTAGATGAATCACGGGGTCCGTAGAGCAAATGTTAGCGTAAAAGTAATAATTCCATCTTTGTAGTATTTGGCCTTTATTGCTATAAATTACTTGTAAACATAGACATATGGGGTATTCCTAACATCAGGCTGACATAATGGCCTATATTTAACAAGGTCTGGCAGACCTGATCCGACAGTGCGGATCAGGTCCGACAGACCTCGCTGAATACGGCGAGCAATACGCTCGCCATATTCAGCATTGAACCAGCAGCTCACAAGAACTGCTGGTGCAATGCCGCCCCCTGCAGACTCGCGACCAATAGGCCGCCAGCAGGGGGTGTCAATCAACCCGATCGTACTCGATCGGGTTGATTTCCAGCGATGTCTGTCCGCCTGCTAAGAGCAGGCGGACAGATTATGGAGCAGCGGTCTTTGTGACCGCTGCTTCATAACTGCTGTTTCTGGTGAGCCTGCAGGCACGCCAGAAACACGGAGCATTGATAAATATGCCCCATTGAATCTATTTGGTGTTATTTTTCTTTAGCTACACTAGTTTTGTAAAAACAAATGGTTATAAAGAACACTGGAAAAAAAAAATCAATTTTTTTCCCATTCTCAGTATTAAATGCCTATTTATTGTTATTTTATATAGACATAGGTTATCACTAGAAAGTCCTGTCTGTCTGTTAAAATGGCGTATAATATGTATGTGTGCACTCAACAAACAGGCAAGGTGAAACCAATAGTGAGCAAAAATGCCAAAATGGCTTGTGTCATTTAAAGAGACAGTTTACTCCAGTATTGTTATTGTTTAAAAAGATAGATATTCCCTTTATTAACCATTCCCCAGTTTTGCATAACCATCACAGTTATAATAACACACATTTTTACCTCTGTGATTACATTGAATCTAAGCCTCTGAAGACTGCCTCCTTATTTCAGTTCTTTTGACCGGCTTGCACTTTGCACTGTCTGAGTGAGCACAATGTTGTCTATATGGCACACATGAACTAAAAATGTCCATATGCACTGAGATAAGAGGTGGTGTTCAAGTGCTTAGAAATTAGCATAGGAACCTACCTAGGTTTAGCTTTCAACAAAGAATTCCAAGAGAACAGAGCAAATTTGATGATAAGCGTAAATTGGAAAGTTGTTTAAACTGTGAAATACCTCGATCCTTGTGGGGTTAAAATACCCTCTTTAAGATATTACAAAGAAAAAAAAAACATACTTTTTTATCCCTTTGTTAAAAAATACATTCAAACACAGTTTAAAGGGACAATCAACACCAGAATTTTTGTTGTTTTAAAAGATAGATAATCCCTTAATTACCCATTCCCCAGTTTTGCATAACTAACACAGTTATAATAACACACATTTTACCTCTGTAATTACCTTGTATCTAAGCCTCTGCAAACTGTCCCCTTATTTCAGTTCTTTTGACAGACTTGCATTTTAGCCAATCAGTGCTCACTCCTCGGTAAATTCACGTGCGTGAGCTCAATGTTATCAATATGAAACACATGAACTAACGCCCTCTAGAGGTCAAAATGCACTTAAGGTCTAAGAAATTAGCATATGAACCACCTAGGTTTAGCTTTAAACTAAGAATACCAAGAGAACAAAGCAAAATTGGTGATAAAAGTAAATATGAAAGATGTTTAAAATGACATGCCCTATTTGAATCATGAAAGTTTTTTTGGACTTGACTGTCCCTTTAATTCAGCTGTGAGTTGAGAATGGAATAGGACAGACAGCGAGGAGGTCCGTATCTGACAGTCAGCAGTGTTGTGTATTTCACATGCAGGTACTGTGTCTTTAAACTTAAATTAATAGTGATCCAACCATGAAGCTCCCAAACAGCTCTCGTCTGATTGCACTTTAGCAGCAGCTGTTGGGGGAGATGAATGGCATTTTTGGACAGTTATTTTTGCACGTGTGTTTTGTTTTGCTATTTGTAGAATTCTTTCCTGCTCCAGTAGATAGAAGGAGGCGGCTGAAATAAAAGTTGCACGTGGCTCCCGAGCTGCAACTAAGTGCGATGCTCATGTGAAATGTTTTACTCCTCTGCTTGAGATGGGGTCTGTACTGGAGATTACAGTATCTAATACACTGTAAGAACGACTGTTACACTTATACATAGACCTGACGATCTTCACCAGAAGCAGCTAATGGTAATGCGAAAAATACCTTAATGGTAAAGGAAAAAAATACCTTAATGGTAAAGGAAATATACCTTAATGGTAAAGGTTGTGCTCTGCCCCATCGCTGCATGCAAGGACAATTATATATAACTTATAAGCCTGAGGGGGGTCTTTAGGTTTCATGCTTTCCTTGAATATATCAACACTGATTTGTTTTTTACTCCTTCCTGTTAGTTACTGACCGCCATCAGGTGCACATTTAACTCCTTCCTGTCAGTTACTGACCGCCATCAGATGCGCATTTAACTCCTTCCTATTAGTTACTGACCGCCATCAGATGCATATTTAACTCCTTCCTGTTAGTTACTGACCGCCATCAGGTGCACATTTAACTCCTTCCTGTCAGTTACTGACCGCCATCAGATGCGCATTTAACTCCTTCCTATTAGTTACTGACCGCCATCAGATGCATATTTAACTCCTTCCTGTCAGTTACTGACCGCCATCAGATGTGCATTTAACTCCTTCCTATTAGTTACTGACCGCCATCAGATGCGCATTTAACTCCTTCCTATTAGTTACTGACCGCCATCAGATGCATATTTAACTCCTTCCTGTTAGTTACTGACCCCCATCAGATGCATATTTAACTCCTTACTGTTAGTTACTGACCCCCATCAGATGTATATTCAACTCTTTCCTGTTAGTTACTGACCCCCATCAGATGTATATTCAACTCTTTCCTGTTAGTTACTGACCCCCATCAGATGCATATTCAACTTCTTCCTGTTAGTTACTGACCCCCGTCAGATGCACATTTAACTCCTTTCTGTTAGTTACTGACCCCCATCAGATGTATATTCAACTCCTTCCTGTTAGTTACTGACCCCCATCAAATGTACATTTAACTCCTTTCTGTTAGTTACTGACCCCCATCAAATGTACATTTAACTCCTTCCTGTTAGTTACTGCTCCCCCGTCAAATGCACATTTAACTCCTTCCTGTTAGTTACTGCTCCCCCGTCAAATGCACATTTAACTCCTTCCTGTTAGTTACTGACTCCCATTAGATGCACATTTAACTCCTTCCTGTTAGTTACTGACTCCCATTAGATGCACATTTAACTCCTTCCTGTTAGTTACTGCTCCCCCTCCCGTCAAATGCACATTTAACTCCTTCCTGTTAGTTACTGACCCCCATCAGATGCACACATTTAACTCCTTCCTGTTAGTTACTGCTCCCCCGTCAGATGCACATTTAACTCCTTCCTGTTAGTTACTGCTCCCCCCATCAAATGCACATTTAACTCCTTCCTGTTAGTTACTGCTCCCCCCATAATATGCACATTTAACTCCTTCCTGTTAGTTACTGCTCCCCCATCAGATGCACATTTAACTCCGTCCTGTTAGTTACTGACCCCGTCAGATGCACATTTAACTCCTTCCTGTTAGTTACTGCTCCCCCATCAGATGCACATTTAACTCCTTCCTGTTAGTTACTGCTCCCCCGTTAGATGCACATTTAACTCCTTCCTGTTAGTTATTGACCCCGTCAGATGCACATTTAACTCCTTCCTGTTAGTTACTGCTCCCCTCGTCAAATGCACATTTAACTGCTTCCTGTTAGTTTCTGCTTCCCCCATCAAATGCACTTTTAACTCCTTCCTGTTAGTTACTGCTCCCCCCATAAAATGCACATTTAACTCCTTCCTGTTAGTTACTGCTCCCCCCATAAAATGCACATTTAACTCCTTCCTGTTAGTTACTGCTCCCCCATAAGATGCACATTTAACTCCTTCCTGTTAGTTACTGCTCCCCCCATAAAATGCACATTTAACTCCTTCCTGTTAGTTACTGACCGCGTCAGATGCACATTTAACTCCTTCCTGTTAGTTACTGATCCCCCCATAAAATGCACATTTAACTCCTTCCTGTTAGTTACTGACCGCGTCAGATGCACATTTAACTCCTTCCTGTTAGTTACTGCTCCCCCCATAAAATGCACATTTAACTCCTTCCTGTTAGTTACTGCTCCCCCCATAAAATGCACATTTAACTCCTTCCTGTTAGTTACTGACCCCGTCAGATGCACATTTAACTCCTTCCTGTTAGTTACTGCTCCCCCCATAAAATGCACATTTAACTCCTTCCTGTTAGTTACTGCTCCCCCCATAAAATGCACATTTAACTCCTTCCTGTTAGTTACTGATCCCCCCATAAAATGCACATTTAACTCCTTCCTGTTAGATACTGCTGGACGGAGGTTGATGAGATCATGCACCATATAGGAATTGTGGGTAATGTTGTACTGAACATCATTGATTTTAAAACATCCATGGAGCTGGGTCAAGCACTAAAATAAATGATAAATGATTACAAATAATAATAAAACATGTATAGAATCTGTCTATGGGGCACTGAGAGGCAACAAAGCACTGTGTATTGAGCTGCTACTGAATATCTCCTGATTCCTTCTGCTGTAGGCTCATGCCTAGTGTCCATGCCCTCTTTGTTTATCACATTTACCATTTTCTCAAGCAAAGTTACAGAGGAGCACAAAATGTACAGGAATGTTAACAACAAAATCAATACCCAACTGAAATGTTTACTTTATAATTGTTATTATTATTTTACTTTATTTATAAAGTGCAGCGCTGTCCATGGGTACAAAAGATAAAGTACAACAATGATACAATATTTTTAAGAGACAATATTTATCACGCAAATACAGGAGGAATTTAGGGCCCTATTCTGTGGGAAATTACAATCTAGGAAGGTGAGAAACAGGCTTCCTTGAACAAAAATGTCTTTAGGAAGTATTTAAAAGAAGGACAGATTACGGGGAAGTCAGACAGTACGAGGAAGTGCCACACGAGAATCCGCAGTCTGGCATGGGAGCAGGTGATGGTAGAAGATGCAAGGATCAGGTCATAGTTGGACCTTAGGGACGGGCTGGAGTATATTTGTTGATTGGTGAGGACATGTAGTGGGGAGTGGCTTTGTTAAGGGCGTTGTAGGTCAGGGTGTGCATTTTTAATTTCATTCTGCAGATACAGAGAGGCGGGAAAGTGTATTAGCCTGGCAGAGGCATTTAGGATGGATTGAAAGGGGGAGTTAGTAGGTTATTACAATAGTCCAGTCTGAAAATTACTAGGGAGTGGATTAGTTGGTTAGTGGTGTCAGAGTGAATTTTTGGAAATATTGTGCTGGTGGTTGCAGCAGAACGAAGAGAGCAATTGGATGTGGGGGATGAAGAACAGATTGGAGTTAAGTGTAACTCAGAGGCAGCAGACTTCGGATGATGGGCCACCGACAGTGATAGAAAAGTTGGAGTAGAGCTATAGTGGGGGATTAGAAGGAGCTCAGTCTTTAGGTGTTGAGAGGCAATCCAGGAAGAAATGCCAGATAAGCAGTCCCTGGCGTGAGAAAGGACAGAAGTAGAGAGAGCTGGCGTGGAGAGGTAGATCTGGGTGTCATCAGCATAGAGGTGATATTTGAATCCATAGCTGTTGATAAGTTTAAAGTATAAATAGATAAGAGTAGAGGACCCAGGATAGAGCCTTGAGGTACTACAACCGACAGCAAATTACACAGAAAAGGATCTGTTAGAGAGATAAGTGAAGATAAGAGAGGGCATTGTCACAGAGACCAAAAGACTCTGTAGGAGGAGGGAGTAGTCAACTGTGTTGAAGGCAGCTAAGAGATCAAGTAAGATAAGTATAGAGTAGTGGCCATTATTTTTAGCAGAAAGAAGATTGTTAGTAACCTTGGTGAGGTCAGTCTCAGTTGAGTGTTGGGGACGGAAGGCAGATTGCAGGGGGTCAAGTAAGGAGTTGCAGGACAGGAAGCCGGTTAGGTGGTCAAAAACTAGTTTTGAAGCTAGTGGAAGCAGTGATATCAGGTGGTAGTTTGCAGGAGAATTATGGTTAAGGGAGGGATTTTTGAGGATGGGGTGACCTTTGCATGTATAAAAGAAGATGGGAATGAACCATAGAAAGGGACAGGTTGAAGATGTAAGAAAGAGCTGGAGTGAGGGTGGAAGACACCAAATTAAAAAGTACAACCATTTATTTTACCAAATTTTACAATAATTTGCCTCTGCTAAATGATTCTTTCACAATTACCCTCCAAAGAGGCTGGAATGCACCCTGCATATGTAAACAGACATTTAGTTTTTTTGTTTTTTTACATCAGGCCTTATTCACAGCATTGCAAAATATGTGCATGCAAAATAAATGTTTTAAAAGCATTTAAAATTGACATTTGATTAAAAAAAATATTTCATGTATTGCAGGTACTGGACACACCCCTTGAAAATCTTCTTAAATGTTATCATAAAACCCTTGTTGTGGCCAATCAGATATAAAAAAAAGTTTTGCACATATCAACCAATCACTGTGTAGCATGTAGAAATGTTCTTTATTTCTCGGAATTCACTGCAGCCTCTCTGAGGAGAATGGAAACACTAAGGGCTAGATTACAAATGGTGTGCTATTTAGGGATACCTGTTTGAGCGTAGAAGTAATCTTTTTGCACGCACGACTTAGCACATGTAACTTCACGACTCTGGATATCGGGACCAGGCTAACTTTTTCTCTCCATAGACTTCAATGGAGATGGTAGAAGAAAAAAAACCTAACACTTATTGCTTGTGCGATAACCCAACAGGAATTATCAATAGTTCACATTCAGGAATTTTTTCATTTTTTATTTTAAATAAATATATCTATAAATGTCTATACATGTATATATATTCCTATATTTTACATTTAGGTCTAACGCAGTGGGCGGTTAGGGCACATGCAGAATTAGTTATCTTAAATCGTGTTACTGAAATATTAAATATGACATTTTCTAAAAAGTATTAATAATTATGAATAATTATTATAGATACTGTAAAATATACATATATATTCTACACATTTTTAGAATATTTTAGTACATCTATAATTATTTATATTCATTATTAATTTGTTTTAATATTTTATATTTAATAAATACATAGTGCACCTTAAAGGGCCATAATACCCAAATGTTGAAACACTTGAAATGGATGCAGCATAGCTGTAAAAAGCTGACTAGAAAATATCACCTGAATATCTCTATGTAAAAAAGAAAGATATTTTACCTCAAAAGTTCCTCAGTAGCCACCTCCCATTGTAAAGGATTTCTAAGCAGCGTTTTAGTATGTCTGTCCTGGGACAGCTGAAAGGATGAGCTTCGTGAACTCTCATATTATTTCACCAATCAGGTAAAGGAAGCTTACTATGAAATCTCATGAGAGTTAAGTCAAATCTCATGAGATCACAGTAAGAGTTCATGACCTCAGCACTGCTGATGCTGATTGGCTGCTGTTCATTTCTTCATATTTTTTTTTACCTGCAGCTGGGAGCAGCTGAGTATAACTTTTTATACAGAACTTACTCTGCTGAGCTGAGGAGATTGTAAGGTAAAATATCTTCCTTTTTTACATAGAGATGCTCAGGTGATATTTTCCTGTCAGCTTTTTATAGTTATACTGCATCAGTTTCAAGTGATTTAGCATATGAGTATTATGTCCCTTTAAGATAACTCATGTTGGGTTAGCGCACATAAATAATTAGTGTGCTCCTGTCAGGTATGCGCACAAAAGTCTGACACTAATTCTTCATGTGCGTTATTAACCCAACATTAGTCATCATGTATTTATTAAATATAAAATATTGAACAACATTAATAATTAATGTAAATAATTATTATAAATGTACTAAAATATACTAAAAATACATAGAATATATATATATATATATATTACAGTATCTATAATAATTATTAATTTTCTTTTCAATTTCATATACATTTCAATAACACATCTTAACCCCTTAAGGACCAAGGCCATTTTTACATTTCTGCGGTGTTTGTGTTTAGCTGTAATTTTCCTCTTACTCATTTACTGTACCCACACATATTATATACCGTTTTTCTCGCCATTAAATGGACTTTCTAGAGATATCATTATTTTCATCATATCTTATAATTTACTATAAAAAAAATTATAAAATATGAGGAAAAAATGGAAAAAAAAAAAACTTTTTCTAACTTTGGCCCACAAAATCTGTTACACATCTACAACCACCAAAAAACACCCATGCTAAATAGTTTCTAAATTTTGTCCTGAGTTTAGAAATACCCAATGTTTACATGTTCTTTGCTTTTTTTGTAGGTTATAGGGCAATAAGTACAAGTAGCACTTGGCTATTTCCAAACCACTTTTTTTCAAAATTAGCGCTAGTTACTGTCAGGAATTCTTGAATATCCCTTGACATGTATATATTTTTTTTTAGAAGACAACCCAAAGTATTGATCTAGGCCCATTTTGGTATATTTCAAGCCACCATTTCACCGTCAAATGCGATCAAATAAAAAAAATTGTTCACTTTTTCACAATTTTTTTCACAAACTTTAGGTTTGTCACTGAAATTATTTACAAACAACTTGTGCAATTATGGCATATATGGTTGTAAATGCTTCTCTGGGATCCCCTTTGTTCAGAAATAACAGACATATATGGCTTTGGCATTGCTTTTTGGTAATTAGAAGGCCGCTAAATACCACTGCGCACCACACGTGTATTATGCCCAGCAGTGAAGGGGTTAATTATGGAGCATGTAGGGAACTTCTAGAGTTAATTTTAGCTTTAGTGTGGTGTAGTAGACAACCTCAAGTATTGATCAAGGCCCATCTTGGTAAATTTCATGCCACCATTTCACCGCCAAATGCCATCAAATTAAAAAAATCGTAAAATTTTTCACAATTTTAGGTTTCTCACTGAAATTATTTACAAACAGCTTGTGAAATTATGGCACGCATGGTTGTAAATGCTTCTCTGGGATCCCCTTTGTTCAGAAATAGCAGACATATATGGCTTTGGAGTTTCTTTTTGGTAATTACAAGGCGGCAAAATGCTGCTGCGCATCACATGTGTATTTTGTCTAACAGTGAAGGGGTTAATTAGGTAGCTTGTAGTGAGCTTGCAGGGTTAATTTTAGCTTTAGTGTAGAGATCAGCCTCCCACCTGACACATCCCACCCCCTGATCCCTCCCAAACAGCTCTCTTCCCTCCCTCACCCCAAAATTGTCCCCGCCATCTTAAGTACTGGCAGAAAGTCTGCCAGTACTAAAATAAAAGCTCTCTTTTAATTTTTTAATTTTTTCCCAGCATATTTACATATGCTGCTGTGTAGGAGCCCCCCATAGCACCCAACCTCCCTGAGCCCCCCCACACAGCTCTCTAATCTCCCCCCTCTCACTATTTGGTGCCATTTAGGGTACTGGCAGCTGTCTGCCAGTACCCACTTTTCAAACTTTAGTGCATTTTTTTTTTATATTTTTTTTTTTCTATAGTGTAGCTGGCCCCCCCTCAATACCCCCCACCCCCCTCTCCCAGATCCTTTTTATAAATAAAAATTAAACCCACATCACCCGCTCCCACCACGGATCACCTCCCGCTCCCACCACAACCGGACCATTTATGTGCTAATACTATGTTAAGATCGGGGGCGCGCGCACATGCGCACGCATGCAGCCCCGCCCCCGTGCACGCGCCCGCACGCACCGGGACTAATCCGGAACAAGATTCCCAGCGATGGGCCACCCACCCTCCTCCCTGTAACTGCTCCCACCCACCAACGATCGGCACCATCGCTGGCCGATGCAGAGAGGGCCACGAGTCGTACAGGGTACGTCGCTGGTCTTTAAAGACCAGGTTGTGTGCGACGTACCCTGTACGACTCGTGTCGTTAAGGGGTTAAAGGGCCACTAAACCCAAAATCTTTCTTTCATGATTCAGATAGAGAATAAAAATGTAAACAACATTACAATTTATTTCCATAATTTATTTTGCTACATTTTTTAAATGTCCTTATTTGAAGAAAAAGCAATGCACATGGTGAGCCAATCACATGATGCTTCTATGTGCAGCAACCAATCAGCAGCTAGTGAGCATATCTAGATATGCTTTTCATCAAAGAATATCAGATTGTGTTTATATAAGTGTAACATTATATTTTAATGTATTTAGGTTATGTTTTGTGCAACTTTTTTATTAGCCCTAACCTTTTACTCAAGGTCTTCAGTCACGCTAACCTTACATGCATTAAATTTGATTGTGCTCGAGCAAACGCCTTTACTTTCAACTTCTAATATGTGTGCAAATTAATGCACCCGCAATATTCTAATATCTCGCGCGCGCAAACCCTAGCGTACCACTTGTACTCTAGCCCTAAACATTTTTAAATTAAATTACAAGAAAAGCAGCCAAAGTAAATTATGAAATTGCACTGCAAAGTTTTTTAAACAATGCATAATTAAATATTTTATAGGAATTCAAATTTGAAAATAATGTCCCTTTAAGTATGTTGCATAATCATATCAAGAAGTGACCCATAACAGTGCCTTCTTTAACTTCATATGATTTGAATAATTATTGGTATTTATTACTCAGATCTTAATAATTCATGTTCATATTCATTTCAGTGAGCATCTGCAGTTTATGTTTAATTTGAAACCTAAATATTGATTAGATTAATAGAACATATACACAAATAATTTTGATGATAATCTTATAGATTTTAAAATCACATTGTATTGTACGTTTTGTTATTTATATAATGTAAATGATTTGTTACACGGGTACTTCAGTTTGCGTTTAGGTTAAGTAACGATGGTGGCTTCAGTAATGTTTAGTGCTGGTTTGACATTTTCACTCGCAGACAAGACGTGTCATTTTCACATCTGATTGGTGTGTTTTTCTAAATGCGGGAAGTGGTGATAGGATCAGGATAAACCATGTGACCAAAAGCCCTTAATATAGGTTCACACAATTTGCATAATATCTGGCTAATTAATTGTTTATAACTTGTGACCTACTCAGTATTACACAGGATAGATTTTCTGTTTAAAATATTTTATCCATTTTGCACATATCTGAACTTCAGTATTTCCTACTTTTTCTGTACGACCCCGTTCCAATTCACCAGAATTTCTATACAAAGCACATGTTTTTTGTGGGATTAACAGATTTTAATCTATTCCAATCAATTCAAAGATCCATTTATCCTGGTACATGAAAAAGTGTTATTTATTAAATTACCCAATATTATAAGAAGTTGTTATTTACACAAATTGTTTTAATCAGATTGTACTCCTTTGTTGTTTGTGTAATATGATTAGTTTTGAGTCAGCTGCTTTAATAAATAGGAATAGCTTCCAACAAAAAAACACAAATCACCTGAGCTGAGACACAATGTATTCACATGAACATTCTAAACTATTAAAATGGAGGTCTTGTACACTATTTCTCTTTAAAAGATACTTCAGTGTAGACCTAAAACTACATGCCAGTAAGGGCAACTATTACCACTTAGAGGACTTTATGTGCAGTTTCAGAGTCCTGAATTTAACACCCATATGAGCATCAAGTCTATAGACCATTTGTATGTGGGAAAGAGTGGAATAAACAGTATAATGTTTATTGTGCAGATGCTTCCTGGGATAAAATATATTGTTTGACATAGGATAAATAATTATGGCTAAAGGGGTAGCTTCCAAGGCCCGCGTGCAGACCCTGTGCTACCTCTTGTTTGCTCTGTAATATGATATACTTCACATTGATGATGATTGCTACCATAAACTGCCAAAACAGATAGTTTTACATGAGCTCTTGTACTGTTATCGCAACCTCTTCATTAAGTCAAGAACAAATTCACTTAAAATCAAAGGGCTTGAGAGAAACCATAAAAAAACCACAATCACAAACACATTACAGTTGTACTAGACCCAACATAGTAACAATGTAGAACTCCAGGTTATAATGATCTGTCCAGCCTAGTGACCCATTAATTGCAGAAAGGTTTCACTAAGCTGTATACTCAGTATCAACATCTGAGATTCACAGGTAAACATTTCTTTAATGATTTTCAGACCCT
Organism: Bombina bombina; assembly: GCF_027579735.1. NCBI lineage: Eukaryota > Metazoa > Chordata > Amphibia > Anura > Bombinatoridae > Bombina > Bombina bombina. The sequence continues at coordinate 1,133,913,171 of NC_069503.1, forward strand.
CATAATCTTTATCCAGAGCTTTTACACACTGCTCCATCCTTCCTGACCCTCTGCCGCAGAGAAACAGCTTCTTTTAATTACAGTACAAACATGTTGCCTTGCTCAGGCTTTTGATTAAGCTGTCATAACTCTGAGACCCCTACTGTCCTTTCAAATACTAATTTTGTTCTCTTCATGCTTTAGTTTCACGGGTTTATGCTGTAACTGGCTAAGTTATAACTATAAAACATTTTAAACCTTAAAATTATAATTGATATTAAAAACTAAACAAAAGCTTATTACAACTATATTATCTGTATATATTGGTGCAAATCTGTACTTAGTTTGCTGTGTGAATAAAATAAATTAGATGGAGTAAAGAATTCTGAGCATGGATGTCTACTCTGCCAATAGAAACTACAGCCATAGTCATTGCATGTGACATTGTACCTGCGTAATGTGCAGGTGGGAGGTCTGCAGAGAACATTTGGGATCAGAGATTTATTTAATAACTACAAATTATTGGCAAATTATAGTTATACGAT